>NC_090033.1:9179079-9409079 GCF_037176765.1 Anolis sagrei
GATATTCCAAAAAAACAGGGTGCTGAACATAAATTCATTGCCCGACTTACTGGGCAAGGCCTGTTGCGGTGGGGGGTGCCCTTCCCTCTGGCCATGTTGATAGCAGGGGCTTCTCCTTCCCAAGGGCCCCTGCATGGTGGGAAGTTTCCTGCCACTGGGTCAGCTGGCCAACCAGCGGCCAACCCCACCCAGCACCTGGCATTGGCCAGGGGTTGGTTGCACCCTGTGCCCCTTAGCCTTAAATAGGCTGCACAGGGCCTAGCAGGTACCAGGCCTTCTTTGAGTTGTCCTCCCACCCAGCCTGCATGTTCTTGTTTTTGTTCATTGTTGCAGTTGTTGTTCATTATCTGGAAGGAAGTCATGACTGTTAATAACTTGGAGGTCTCTCATTCATGAGTTCACCATAAGTTCAGGACAACTTGACTCGACAAAGAAGCCATGACTGTTCTAACAGGGTGTCTTGGAGGTCTCTCATTCATAGGTTCACCAATGAAGGAAGCCATGACTGTTAATAACTTGGAGGTCTCTCATTCATGGGGTCACCATAAGTCCAGGAGAACTTGACTCAACAAAGAAGCCATTACTATTATAACAGGGTGACTTGGAAGTCTCTCATCCATTGGTTCACCGATGAAGGAAGCCACAACTGTGAATAACTTGGAGGTTTCTTATTCGTGGGGTCACCATAAGTCTGGGTCAACGTGACTCGATGAAGGAAGCTATGGCTGTTCATAACTTGGAGGTCTCTTATTCATGGGCTCACCATAAGTCCAGGACAACTTGACTCAACAAAGAAGCCATGACTATTATAACAGGGTGTCTTGGAGGTTTCTCATCCATAGGTTCACCAATGAAGGAAGTCATGACTGTTAAAAACTTGGACTGTTAAAAACTTGGACTGTTAAAAACTTGTTGTGTTGACGCTGTCCATGGTGCTGTTTCCAATTGGAGGTGTCTTATTCATGAGGTCACCATAAGTCCAGGTCAACTTGACTCAACAAAGAAGCATGGCTGTTATAACAGGGTGACTTGGAGGTCTCTCATCCATAGGTTCACCAATGAAGGAAGCCATGACTGTTAATAACTTGGAGGTCTCTCATTGACTCAAAGAAGAAGCCATGGCTGTTATAACAGGGTGACTTGGAGGTCTCTCATCCATAGGTTCACCAATGAAGGAAGCCATGACTGTTAATAACTTGGAGGTCTCTCACTCAACAAAGAAGACATGACTATTATAACAGGGTGACTTGGAAGTCTCTCATCCATTGGTTCACCGATGAAGGAAGCCATGACTGTTAATAACTTGGAGGTTTCTCATTCATGGGGTCACCATAAGTCAACGTGACTCAATGAAGGAAGCCATGGCTATTCATAACTTGGAGGTCTCTCATTCATGGGGTCACCCTAAGTCCAGGTCAACTTGACTCAACAAAGAAGCCAATGCTGTTATAACAGGGTAACTTGGAGGTCTCCATAGGTTCACCAATGAATTTGCTTCTGACATGAGAAATAAATAAATAAATAAGAAATAAGTATATTATTAGGAATGTTGTGTTGACGCTGTCCATGGTGCTGTTTCCAATCCATATACAAACCGAAGTGAAAGCATCTAGCCATTTAGATAGCTCTTATAGAGTTTGGACGCCAATCCAGAGCAGGCTGAAGGATGCCAGATCCCCCTTTCAGCCCCGAATTTAACATTCAAGGAACGAATTCGGTGTTTTCCTGCCGCTGAGCGATGGCGCCTCTCCATTCCAACTATGGGAGCTGTACATTTCTGGCAGAGGCCTAGTTAAAGTTTAATATGGCCGCAACTCTGTTTGCATTCAATAAACCAGGCAGGGAAAGGGAGGAGATTGGATTTATCGGAGAGTATGAAATCTTTACAGGAAGGAAGGTTGGGCAAAAAGAAAAGAAAAGGATAATTCTATTTAAATGGAGCGGTTGGGAGAGGCGAAAGAGATTCCATCTGCAAATCCCCGGTTCGGAAACTACAAAAGTCCTCTCCCTACGATTTATCGGTGAGCAAATGTACAAGCCGGTGTGTTTTAGTTTATTTGCTTTGAGCGAGTGTAAACAGGAGACAAAAGGCTCAAGCCTCCGAGGAGGATCAAAACGCAGACAACAACCTCCAGATTCCGCTCCCAATCTGCTCGGCTTCTAAGGAGCAATTTCCATGAAATGTTTCCGCGCCAGCATTGTCGGATGAGCCGCTTACTCCGTTTCAGCCCCAGCCTCACCAAAGAAAAGGATGCATGCAAATGTATGCAAAGGAGTCATGGTTTCCTTCATTGGTGAACCTATGGGTGAGAGGCCTCCAAGTCACCCTGTTATAACAGTCATGGCTTTTTTCTTGAGTCAAGTTGACTTTGAATTATGCTGACCCCATGAATGAGTGACCTCCAAGTTATTAACAGTCATGGTTTCCTTCATTGAGTCAAGTCGACCTGGCCTTAGGTTGACCCCATGCATCAGAGACCTACAAGTTATAATAGTCATCATTTCCTTCATTGGTTAATTCCTTCGGAATTATGGTGGCCCCATGAATGAGAGACCTCCAAGTTATTAACAGTCATGGCTTCCTTCATTGAGTCAAGTCGACCTGGCCTTAGGTTGACCCCATGCATCAGAGACCTACAAGTTATAATAGTCATCATTTCCTTCATTGGTTAATGTATGGATGAGAGACCTCCTAGTCACCCTGGACTTATGGTGGCCTCATGAAAGATAGACCTCCAAGTTCTAACAGTCATGGTTCCCTTCATTGGTGAACGTATAGATGAGAGACCTCCTAGTCACCCTGGATTTATGGTGGCCCCATGAATGAGAGACCTCCAAGTTATTAACAGTCATGGCTTCCTTCGGACTCAAGTCAACCTGGAATTATGGTGGCCCCATGAATGAGAGACCTCTAAGTTATTAACAGTCATGGCTTCCTTCGGACTCAAGTCAACCTGGAATTATGGTGGCCCCATGAATGAGAGACCTCCAAGTTATTAACAGTCATGGCTTCCTTCGTTGAGTCAAGTCGACCTGGACTTAGGTTGACCCCATGCATCAGAGACCTACAAGTTATAATAGTCATCGTTTCCTTCATTGGTGAATGTATGGATGAGAGACCTCCTAGTCACCCTGGACTTATGGTGGCCTCATGAAAGATAGACCTCCAAGTTCTAACAGTCATGGTTCCCTTCATTGGTGAACGTATAGATGAGAGACCTCCTAGTCACCCTGGATTTATGGTGACCCCATGAATGAGAGACCTCCAAGTTATTAACAGTCATGGCTTCCTTTGGAGTCAAGTCGACCTGGAATTATGGTGACCCCATGAATGAGAGACCTCCAAGTTATTAACAGTTATGGTTTGCTTCATGGGTGAATGTATGTTAGAGAGATCTCCAAGTCACCCAGGTTGAGTCACATGGACCTGGACTTATGATGACCCCATGAACAAGAAACCTCCAAATTATTAATAGTCATTGCTTTCTTCACTGAGTCAGGTTAATCTGGACTTCTGGTGAACCCATGAATGAATGACCTCAACATCACCCTTTTAGTTAAACTACTGAAGGAAGCCATGACTGTTCACAACTTGGAGGTCTTCCATTCATGGGGTCACCATAAGTCCAGGTCAACATGACTCAACAAAGAAAGCCATGACTGTTAATAACTTGGAGGTCTCTCATTCATGGAGTCACGATAAGTCCAGGTCAATGAGACTCAACTAAGGAAACCATGGCTGTTAATAACATGGGACTCTCACTTGAACTTATGATGGCCCCGTGAATGAGAGACCTCCAAGTTATTAACAGTCATGGCTTCCTTCATTAGAGAACGTATGGAGGAGAGACCTCCAACTCACCCCGGTATAACAGTCATGGCTTTCTTCCTTGAGTCAAATTGACCTGGCCTTATGGTGACCCCATGAACAAGAGACCTCCAAGTTATTAATAGTCATTCTTCCTTCACTGACTCAGGTTAATCTGGACTTATTGTGAACCCATGAATGAATGGCCTCAACATCACCTTGTTAGCTAAGCAACTGTCATGGGTTCCTTCATTGAGTCAAGTTGACTTGAACTTATTGTGGCCCCATGAATGAGAGACCTCCAAGTTATTAACAGTCATGGTTTCCTTCATTGGTGAACCTATGGATGAGAGATCTCCAAGGTATTAATACTCAAAGATTCCTTCATTTAGTCAAGTTGACCTGGACTTATGGTGAACCCATGAATGAGAAACCTCCAAGTCATGGCTTCCTTCATTGGTGAATGTATGGATGAGAGACCTCCAAGTCACCCTGGTATAAGAGTCATGGCTTCCTTTATTGAGTCACATTGACCTGGACTTATGGTGACTCCATAAGTGAGAGACCTCCAAATTATTAACAGTCATGACTTCCTTCGTTGAGTCAAGTCGACCTGGTTTAGGTTGACCCCATGCATCAGAGACCTACAAGTTATAATAGTCATCGTTTCCTTCATTGGTGAATGTATGGATGAGCGATCTCCTAGTCACCCTGGACGTATGGTGACCTCATGAATGAGAGACATCCAAGTTCTAACAGTCATGGTTCCCTTAATTGGTGAACGTATGGATGAGAGATCTCCTAGTCACCCTGGATTTACGGTGACCCCATGAATGAGAGACCTCCCAGTTATTAACAGTCATGGCTTCCTTCGTTGAGTCACATTGACCTGGACTTATGGTGACTCCATGAATCAGAGACCTCTAAGTTACAACATAAGTCCTTCATTGGTTAACGTCCGGATGAGAGACCACCTAGTCACCCTGGACATATGGTGACCCCATGAGTGAGAGACTTTCATGTTATTAACAGTCATGGCTTCCTTTGTTGAGTCACATTGACCTGGACTTATGGTGACCCCATGAATCAGAGACCTCCAAGTTATAACAGTCATAGTTTCCTTCATTGGTGAACATATGGATGGGAGACCTCCTAGTCACCCTGGACTTATGGTGACCTCATGAATGAGAGACATCCAAGTTATAACAGTCATGGTTCCCTTCATTGGTGGATGTATGGATGAGAGACTTCCTAGTCACCCTGGATTTATGGTGACCCCATGAATGAGAGACCTCCCAGTTATTAACAGTCATGGCTTCCTTCGTTGAGTCACATTGACCTGGACTTATGGTGACTCCATGAGTGAGAGACCTCCAAGTTATTAATAGTCACAGATTCCTTCACTGAGTCAAGTTAATCTGGACTTATGGCGAAACCATGAATAAATGGCCTCAACATTACCCTGTTAGCTAAGCAGCTTTCGTGGCTTCCTTCATTACGTCAAGTTGACTTGGACTCAAGGCGACCCCATGGATGAGAGACCTCATTGAGTCAAGTTAATCTATATTTATAGTGACCCCATGAATGAGAGACCTCCAAGTTATTAACAGTCATGGCTTCCTTCGTTGAGTCACATTGACCCGGACTTAAGGTGACTCCATGAGTGATAGACCTCCAAGTTATTAATAGTCATTGCTTCCTTCACCGAGTCAAGTTAATTTGGACTTATGTTGAACCTGTGAATGAATGACCTCAACATCAACTTTTTAGCTAAGCAACTGTCATGGCTTCATTCATTGAGTCAAGTTGACCTGGACTTATGGTGACCCCATGAATGAGAGACCTTCAAGTTATTAACAGTCACGGATTCCTTCATTGGGTCAAGTTGACCTGGACTTATGGTGACCCCATGAATGAGAGACCTTCAAGTTATTAACAGTCACGGATTCCTTCATTGGGTCAAGTTGACCTGGACTTATGGTGACCCCATGAATGAGAAACCCCACAAGTTATTAACCGCCATGGCTTCCTTTGTTGAGTCACATTGTCCTGGACTTATGGTGACCTCATGAATGAGAGACCTCCAAGTTATGAACAGTCATGGCTTCCTTCATTGAGTCACATTGACCTGGACTTATGGTGACTCCATGAATGAGAGACCTCCAAGATATTAACAGTCATGGTTTCCTCCATTGGTGAGCCTATGGATGAGAGACCTCCAACTTATTAATAGTCATGACTTCCTTCGTTGAGTCAAGTTAATCTGGTCTTCTAGTGAACCCATGAATGAATGACCTCCAAGTCACCCTGTTAGCTAAGCATCTTGACTTCCTTCACTGAGTCATGTTAATCTGGACTTATGTTGAACTCATGAATGAGAGACCTCCAAGTTATTAACCATCATGGCTTCCTTCATTGGGTCAAGTTTACCTGGATTTATGGTGAACCCATGAATGAATGGCCTCCAAGTCACCCTGTTAGCTAAGCATCTTGGCTTCCTTCACTGAGTCAAATTAATCTGGACTTATGGTGAACCCAAGAATGAGAGACCTCCAAATTATTAACCATCGTGGCTTCCTTCATTTGGTTAAGCTTACCTGGACTTATGGTAAACCCATGAATGAATGGCCTCCAAGTCACCCTGTTAGCTAAGCAACTGTCATGGCTACCTTCATTGAGTGAAGTTGACCTGGACAGTCATGGTTTCCTCCATTGGTAAGCCTATGGATGAGAGACCTCCAAGTTATTAATAGTCATGACTTCTTTCATTGAGTCAAGTTAATCTGGTCTTCTAGTGAACCCATGAATGAATGACCTCCAAGATACCCTGTTCTAAGCATCTTGGCTTCCTTCACTGAGTCAAGTTAATCTGGACTTATGGTGAATCCAAGAATGAGAGACCTCCAAATTATTAACCATCGTGGCTTCCTTCATTTGGTTAAGCTTACCTGGACTTATGGTAAACCCATGAATGAATGGCCTCCAAGTCACCCTGTTAGCTAAGCAACTGTCATGGCTACCTTCATTGAGTGAAGTTGACCTGGACAGTCATGGTTTCCTCCATTGGTAAGCCTATGGATGAGAGACCTCCAAGTTATTAATAGTCATGACTTCCTTCATTGAGTCAAGTTAATCTGGTCTTCTAGTGAACCCATGAATGAATGACCTCCAAGATACCCTGTTCTAAGCATCTTGGCTTCCTTCACTGAGTCAAGTTAATCTGGACTTATGGTGAACCCTTAAATGAGGGACCTCCAAGTTATTAACTGTCATGGCTTCCTTCACTGGGTCAAGTTTACCTGGATTTATGGTGAACCCATGAATGAATGGCCTCCAAGTCACCCTGTTAGCTAAGCATCTTGGCTTCCTTCACTGAGTCAAGTTAATCTGGACTTATGGTGAACCCAAGAATGAGAGACCTCCAAGTTATCAACAGTCATGGCTTCCTTCCTTGGTTCAAGTTTACCTGGACTTATGGTAAACCCATGAATGAATGAATGGCCTCCAAGTCACCCTGTTAGCTAAGCAATTGAGTGAAGTTGACCTGGACTTATGGTGACCCCATGAATGAGAGACCTTGAAGTTATCAACAGTCATGACTTCCTTCATTGAGTCAAGTTAAACTGGACTTCTAGTGAACCCATGAAGGAATGACCTCCAAGTTACCCTGCTAGCTAAGCAATTGAGTGAAGTTGACCTGGACTTATGGTGACCCCATGAATGAGAGACCTTCAAGTTATCAACAGTCATGGCTTTCTTCATTGAGTCAAGTTAAACTGGACTTCTAGTGAACCCATGAATGAATGACCTCCAAGTCACCCTGCTAGCTAAGCAACTTGGCTTCCCACGTTGAGTCAAGTTGACTTGAGCTTGTGTTGACTCCATGAATGAGCAACTCCAAGTCTCCCTGTTCTCAACAGATTAGTTGGCAACCAAGGCTTTCTTGATGGACTCCATCCTTCGGCAGTGCAGTCTGGATTTTGTAGTCACTGGTTGAAGGATTCTGGTGCTGCGATGCAAGGAAAGTAACTTCCGCTCCTCGGGTTTCCAAGGCGGCATCGAGAAGAGCAAGATGGAAAGTTATCAACCGCATTGCTTTGCAACAATAGGCGAGTCGGCAACCTTTTAAGCGATGCAGACAGCACGGCTTTGAGGAGCACTTTGCGTTCCTTTGTGGATCTTTAATGAACCTTTAAACGTGCCTTTTTTTAAAAAAATGGGAAAGGGGAAAAATAAAAAGCTCTCATTAAGGCTTTTGGCAGATTTGATTAGTGGCTCTAAAAGACTTCTAAACAGCCATTTAATTGGCAAATCCTTTGGCAGCCGGGAGGAAAAAAAATATTTAGGAACACAATAAAAAGAGGCCTATTCTCTCCCTCGTTCTTATTCTCTCTCTCTCTCTCTTGGAGAAGTCACTATTCACACACACAACCTGTCTTTCGCACACCAAGCAACAGAGGGAGATGGACGGTTTCCCAGCGCAAGACGGATGGGCCTGCTCGCTCGCTGGGATAATGGCACGACGAAAGCCGAACAGACACAAATCTTCCTGCAATTGCAATTACGATTGCGGGTTTGCAACCTATACCTATGGTTTCATAGGAGTCGATCTGCTTTGGGTTGTAGTCCGAACATGAATGAATAGACGGTATGATTAGGAGTTTTGATACATGTAAATATTTCAATGAGAACCTTGGAGAGCTCCTTCCAAGGAGTTGATCCGCTCTGGACTCTAGTCCAAACACAAATGAATAGACAGTATGATTGGGAGTTTTGATACATGCGCATAATTTTCTGAGAACCTTCCAAGTAGTTGATCCACTCTGGACTCTAGTCCGAACATGAATGAACGGGCAGTATGATTAGGAGTTTTGATACATGTGCATAATTTAATGAGAACCTTGGAGAGCTCCTTCCAAGGAGTTGATCCACTTTGGACTCTAGTCCGAACATGAAGGAATGGACAATATGATTGGGGGTTTTGATACATGCGAATATTTCAATGAGAACCTTGGAGAGCTCCTTCCAAGGAGTCTATCCACTCTGGACTCTAGTCCGAACATGAATGAATGGACAGTATGATTGGAAGTTTTGATACATGCGCATAATTTAATGAGAACCTTGGAGAGCTCCTTCCAAGGAATCAATCTGCTCTGGATACTAGTCCGAACATGAATGAATGGACAGTATGATTGGGAGTTTTGATACATACAAATATTTCGATGAGAACCTTGGAGAGCTCCTTCCAAGAAGTCGATCCTCTCTGGCTTCTAGTCTGAACATAAATAAATGGATAGTATGATTGGGAGTTTTAATACATGTGCATAATTCAATGAGAATCTTTGGTTCTTGTCTGAACGTAAATAAATGGATAGTATGATTGGGAGTTTTAATATATGCGCATAATTTAATGAGAACCTTGGAGAACTCCTTCCAAGGAGTCAATCCACTCTGGGTTCTAGTCTGAACATAAATAAATGGATAGTATGATTGGGAGTTTTAATATATGCGCATAATTTAATGAGAACCTTGGAGAGCTCCTTCCAAGGAGACAATCTGCTCTGGATACTAGTCCAAACATTAATGAATGGACAGTATGATTGGGAGTTTTAATACATGCGCATAATTCAATGAGAACCTTTGGTTCTAGTCTGAACGTAAATAAATGGATAGTATGATTGGGAGTTTTAATATATGCGCATAATTTAATGAGAACCTTGTAGAGCTCCTTCCAAGGAGTCAATCTGCTTTGGATACTAGTCCGAACATGAATGAATGGACAATATGACTGGGAGTTTTAATACATGCGCATAATTTAATGAGAACCTGGAGAACTCCTTCCAAGGAGTTGATCCACTCTGGATTCTAGTCCAAACAAAAATGAAAGGTCAGTATGATTAGGAGTTTTGATACATTCAAATATTTCAATGAGAACCTTGGAGAGCTCCTTCCAAGGAGTCTATCCACTCTGGACTCTAGTCCGAACATGAATGAATGGACAGTATGATTGGAAGTTTTGATACATGTGCATAATTTAATGAGAACCTTGGAGAGCTCCTTCCAAGGAATCAATCCTGTCTGGATACTAGTCCGAACATGAATAAATGGACAACATGATTGGGAGTTTTAATACATGCGCATAATTTAATGAGAACCTTTGGTTCTAGTCTGAACATAAATAAATGGATAGTATGATTGGGAGTTTTAATACATGCGCATAATTTAATGAGAACCTTTGGTTCTAGTCTGAACATAAATAAATGGATAGTATGATTGGGAGTTTTAATACATGCGCATAATTTAATGAGAACCTTGGAGAACTCCTTCCAAGGAGTCAATTAACTCTGGGTTCTAGTCCGAACATAAATAAATGGACAGTATGATTAGGACAGTATGCAAAAATTTCAATAAGAACCTTGGAGAGCTCCTTCCAAGGAGTCAATCCACTCTGGGTTCTAGTCCGAACATAAATAAATGGACAGTATGATTAGGAATTTTGATACATGCAAAAATTTCAATGAGAACCTTGGAGAGCTCCTTGCAAGGAGTCTATCCACTCTGGGTTTTACTCCGAACATGAATGAATGGAGCCTTCCAAAGACTTCATGATCTATTTGGGAGTTGGATATGGCCTTCTGTCAAAGCCTGGACTATATTTTCCACTTTGAAGTCCAGACTAAAACACAAAATGGAGACGAATGCAACATCCGATCCATTCTCTTCTCACTGAAAGCAAGTTTTCTTTCAAAACTGCATTTTCTGACAGGATGAGGTGAGAATTAAGCATTCAGCGCTGAAGAAAAGATCTTGTAGACACCCCACCGAGACACCGGGCCTTTTCCTCGCCTCCTCCTCCAAGTCAGCATATTTATTTTAAATTCTCTTTTCAGAAACGCTTCGCTCTCCCGCTTTGATGTGAAGGTTTTCAAGGCTGGATGTCTTTCCCACCTCCAGCCCCTATTTGAATATCTGTTTCTGTTCATTATTCATAAGGTATTTCAGAATTGAGATGTGTCGCCATATTTGGCTTGATCCGCATGCGAGTTTTTCTCCTCTCCCTCTCAAAGCACCAGCGACACCCACGTACAAAAGCACATCCATAGTCAATGCTCTGATTGAAAAGGAACATGTCCATTCAACGTTGGTGAACTATCTCCCAAGTTATGAAAAGCCATGGCTTCCTTCATTGAGTCTTCATCGAGACTTATGGTGACTCTATGAATGAGAGACCTCCAAGTAACAGCCATGGCTTCCTTCATTGGGTCACGTTGACCTGGACTGGTGGTGACCCCATGAATGAGAGATGTCCAGTTTATGAAAAGTCAGGGCTTCCTTCACTGAGTCACATTGACCTAGATGTATGGTGACTCCATGAATGAGAGTCCTCCAAGTTATGAATGGTCATGGCTTCCTTCATTGGGTCACGTTGACTTGCTTATGGTGGCCCCATGAATGAGAGACTTCCAAGTTATGAATGGTCATGGCTTCCTTCATGACCATTCATGAAGTCACGTTGACTTGCTTATGGTGACCCCATGAATAAGAGACCTCCAAGTTATGAACAGTCATGGCTTCCTTCATCGAGTCACGTTAACCTGGATTTATGGTGACCCCATGAATGAGAGACCCTCAAGCTATTAACAGTCATTGCTTCCCTCACCGAGTCATGTTGACCTGGACTTATGGTGACCCCATGAATGAGAGACCTCCAAGTTATGAACAGCCATGGCTTCCTTCATTGGGTCACATTGACCTGGACTTATGGTGAATCCATGAATGAGAGACCTCCAAGTTATGAACAGCCATGGCTTCCTTCATTGGGTCACGATGACCAGGACTGATGGCGGCCCCACGAATGAGAGACGTCCAATTTATGAAAAGTCATGGCTTCCTTCACTGAGTCACATTGACCTAGACGTATGGTGACCCTATGAATGAGAGTCCTCCAAGTTATGAACGGTCATGGTTTTTCTTCATTGAGTCACATTGACCTGGACTTATGGTGACCCTATGAATGAGAGTCCTCCAAGTTATGAACGGTCATGGCTTCCTTCATTGGGTCACGATGGCCAGGACTGATGACGGCCCCATGAATGAGAGACGTCCAATTTATGAAAGGTCATGGCTTCCTTCACTGAGTCACATTGCTCTAGACGTATGGTGACCCTATGAATGAGAGTCCTCCAAGTTATAAACAGTCATGGCTTCCTTCATCGTGTCATGTTGACCTGGACTTATGGTGATCCCATGAATGAGAGGCTTCCAAGCTATTAACAGTCATGGCTTCCTTCACTGGGTCACATTGACCTGGACTTATGGTGACCCCATGAATGAGAGACCTCCAAGTTATTAACAGTAATTCTTTCCTTCATTGAGTCACATTGACCTGAACTTATGGTGATCCCATGAATGAGAGGTCTTCAAGTTATGAACTGTCATGGCCTCCTTCATCGAGTCACACTGATCTGGACTTATGGTGAATCCATGAAATAGAATACTCCAAGTTATGAACGGTCATGGCTTCCTTCATTGGGTCACGATGGCCAGGACTGATGGCGGCCCCATGAATGAGAGACGTCCAATTTATGAAAAGTCATGGCTTCCTTCACTGAGTCACATTGACCTAGACGTATGGTGACCCTATGAATGAGAGTCCTCCAAGTTATGAACTGTCGTGGTTTTTCTTCATTGAGTCACATTGACCTGGACTTATGGTGACCCCATGAATGAGAGTCCTCCAAAGTATAAACAGTCATGGCTTCCTTCATTGAGTCACGTTGACCTGGAGTTATGGTGACCCCATAAATGAGGGACCTCCAAGTTATGAACAGTCATGGCTTCCTTCATCAAGTCACGTTGACCTGGACTTATGGTGACCCTATGAATGAGAGACCTCCAAGTTATGAACAGTCATGGCTTCCTTCATTGAGTCACATTGACCTGGACTTCTGGTGACCCCATGAACGAGAAATCTCCAAGTTATGAACAATTATGGCTTCCTTCATTGAGTCATGTTGGCCTGGATTTATGGTGACCCCATGAATGAGAGGCCCCCAAGTTATGAACTGTCATGGCCTCCTTCATCGAGTCACACTGAGCTGGACTTATGGTGAATCCATGAATGAGAGTCCTCCAAGTTATGAACGGTCATGGCTTCCTTCATTGGGTCACGATGGCCAGGACTGATGGCGGCCCCATGAATGAGAGACGTCCAATTTATGAAAAGTCATGGCTTCCTTCACTGAGTCATATTGCCCTAGATGTATGGTGACCCTATGAATGAGAGTCCTCCAAGTTATGAACTGTCATGGTTTTTCTTCATTGAGTCACATTGACCTGGACTTATGGTGACCCCATGAATGAGAGACCTCCAAGTTATGAACAGTCATGGTTTCCTTCATTGGGTCACGTTGACTTGGACTTATGGTGACCCCATGAATGAGAGACCTCCAATTTATGAAAAGTCATGGCTTCCTTCATTTAGTCACGTTGACCTGGAGTTATGGTGACCCCATAAATGAGGGACCTCAAAGTTAGGAACAGTCATGGCTTCCTTCATCAAGTCACATTGACCTGGACTTATGGTGACCCCATGAATGAGAGACCTCCAAAGTATAAACAGTCATGGCTTCCTTCATTGAGTCACGTTGACCTGGACTTATGGTGACCCCATGAATGAGAGACCTCCAAGTTATGAACAGTCATGGCTTCCTTCATGGAGTCACGTTGACCTGGACTTATGGTGACCCAATGAATGAGCGACCTCAATGTTATGAACAGTGATGTCTTCCTTCATTGGGTCATGCCGAGCTGGACTTATGGTGACCCCATGAATGAGAGAACTCCAAGATATGAACAGTCATGGCTTCCTTCATTGGGTCACGTTTACCTGGACTTAAGGTGACCCCATGAATGAGAGACCTCCAAGTTATTAACAGTCATGCCATCCTTCATTTATGAAAGTATGGATGAGACCCCCAAGTTACCCTATTATAAAAATCATGGCTTCCTTCATTGAGTCACATTGACCTGGACTTCTGGTGACTCCATGAATGAGAGACCTCCAAGTTAAGAACAGTCAAGACTTCCTTCATTGGTGACCCTGTAGATGAGAGATGTCCAAGTCACCCTGTTATAACAGTGATGGCTTCTTTGTTGGGTCAGTGCTTTGATTGAAAAGGAAAGTGTCCATTCCACGTTGGAGAACTATCTCCCGCTGCTTCCACTTCATAGTGAAAATACTAATGTTTTTGTTTCTATAATGAACTTTTCCACAATACGGGCCTCAAGACATACAAAGGTGAGATGGAAAAGAGAGTCTGTTCCCAGCATCCTTTGATGGTCCATCAACTCCAAATAAAGAATTGTCTTCCTTTCCTTTCCCTTCTCCTTCAGTCTTAAGCGAGAGTAGCAATTTTAAAAAGTGTGGATGGATTTCCATCCTTTCCTTTCCTTCCCACATCAGTCTTAAGTGAGAGAAGTGGTTTTAACCAGTCTGGATGTATTGCTTTCCTTTCCTCCCACATCAGTCTTAAGCGAGAGAAGCGGTTTTAACCAGTCTGGATGGATCCCTTCCTTTCCTTTCCTTCCCACATCAGTCTTAAGTGAGAAAAGTGGTTTTAACCAGTGTGGATGGATTCCCTTCCTTTCTTTTCCCTCCTGCGTCAGTCTTAAGCGAGAGAAGTGCTTTTAACCAGTGTGGATGGATTCCCTTCCTTTCCTTTCCCTCCCGCATCAGTCTTAAGCGAGAGAAGTGGTTTTAAAAAGTGTGGATGGATTTCCTTTCTTTCCTTTCCTTTCCTTCCTTTCCTTTCCTTCCGGTATCAGTCTTAAATGAGAGAAGCAATTTTAACCAGTGTGGATGGATTACCTTCCTTTCCTTTCCTTACCACATCAGTCTTAAGCGAGAGAAGCAGTTTAAAACAGTGTGGATGGATTCCCTTCCTTTCCTTTTCCCTCCCGCATCAGTCTTAAGCGAGAGAAGCAGTTTAAACCAGTGTGGATGGATTCCCTTCTTTTCCTTTCCCTCCCGCATCAGTCTTAAGCGAGAGAAGCAGTTTAAACCAGTGTGGATGGATTCCCTTACTTTCCTTTCCCTCCCACGTCAGTCTTAAGCGAGAGAAGCAGTTTTAACCAGTGTGGATGGATTCCCTTACTTTCTTTTCCCTCCCGCGTCAGTCTTAAGCGAGAGAAGCAGTTTTAACCAGTGTGGATGGATTCCCTTCCTTTCCTTTCCCTCCCCGTCAGTCTTAAGCGAGAGAAGCAGTTTAAACCAGTGTGGATGGATTCCCTTCCTTTCTTTTCCTTCTCGCAACAGTCTTAAGCGAGAGAAGAGGTTTAAACCAGTGTGGATGGATTCCCTTCCTTTCTTTTCCCTCCCGTGTCAGTCTTAAGCGAGAGAAGTGGTTTTAACCAGTGTAGATGGATTCCCTTCTTTTCCTTTCCCTCCTGCATCAGTCTTAAGCAAGAGAAGCGGTTTAAACCAGTGTGGATCGATTTCTTCCTTTAGCCTCCCCCCCCCTCCAATGACCACCCAATGAAACAGGAAATAACACTCTGAAACCTTTAACGAAGGATTCAGAAATCTCAGAAGTTTTGAACAGTTTTGAAAAAATTTTTTTTGGTGAAAATCGGAATTCACTTTCGATCCGAACCACCAGCACCCCTTACATCAGTAACGGGTTTTGAACCATTGTTTTGGATCAAACAAGCCTATTATCCAGTACTATTCTATATCATCGTCCAACTTGATTATGTGCAGTTTTGGGTATCCGTACAAAGTCTGAGGATGTACCTTCTGCAGATTCGGGATTCGTAACGCAAAGGGAAGATTGGTGCTTTTCAAGCCTTAAACGAGTGCATTTGAGCTCTCTCCCGCAAAAAGCCTTCCCTGGGGAGACGGTGAGTACCATTTCAACCAGAAGATCATTTCTTTCGAACGAGGGCTCCCACCCACAGCTGCAAATGCTCCACTTTCTGGATCCAGCAGGGTGCAAAACTCTTCGGTCGAGGAACAAGCACGCCACACAAAAGATGTCTCAGAGAGTCCAGGTTTCGCCTCTTCTCTCAAACCATCGGGGCAGTGGTGGGGTTATCTCTCCCGCAGAAAGGGGCTAATGGTAGACACGGCGGGCCCTGCGGAGAGATCGTTTTCAGGCCGGCCTCACATTTAAACACACCACGCTGTTCCCAGCATCCTTTGATGGTCCATCAACTCCAAATAAAGATTGCTCAGGGTTGGAGGTCGGATGCAAAATCCAGCTTCGAAGGGCACAGATTGGGAGCAAAAAAAAATACGAGGAAGGATTTCCTTTTCAAAGCATACAGCTCCAAATTGATGCATATCTTTCCTTTTTTTTTTTTTTTTTTTTTTGCACCAATCCAGAGTTGGAATGAAACCAAGTCTGCCGGGAAACGGATTTAATATTGCGTCGGCGTCTCTCGTCTTCGTCGAGAACGGCCGGGATTGCATTGCGCTCGGCGTCCTCTCTGGGAGCCTTCCTTTAAATTTGCTTTGGGTTTATTCGCTTAGGAGGAACAAATCTATGCCGAAATGCGAGTAGGGAGCGAGTTGGAAGGACGAGAAGGAAATAAGTGAAAGGACATTTGGTTCTCATTTCGAGACTATTCTCCCGCTATCCTTTAGGATCCTCAAACGAGATCTGTGCGTTCCCTTTTGTCTTCCCACTTTCATTTTCATAGAATCATAGAATCATAGAATCCTAGAGTTGGAAGAGACCTCATGGGCCATCCAGTCCAACCCCATTCTGCCAAGAAGCAGGAATATTGCATTCAAAGCACCCCTGACAGATGGTCATCCAGCCTCTATTTAAAAGCTTCCAAAGAAGGAGCCTCCACCCAGGGGCGGCTCATCCATTACGCAAAGTAAGCGGTCGCAGTACACTTTTTTTTTTGCCAGGGGTGCAGAGGGGCCTCTGTAAATGCCCCTCGACCGCCACTTGAGGAGCTCCCCCTCGGCTCACAACAGCCCTAGCAGTCCGGGGTGAGCTTCGGCAACTCATTACGCAAAGTAAGCATTTGCACTATAGTTGATTTTGCCCAGGGGCACTCTTGAGGCGCTTTTGAGGGAAAATAGACCTTGACATATGCGAGTTGTAGTTACTGGGATGTAATCTGCTGTGTTTGAGGACCGAGACAACCTTAGGGAGACCAAGGTGCTTGTTGATAAAGCCATTCTCCTCCCAACTCTGCTGTAGAAAATGTTGACCATTTCCTCTACCTTGGCAGCCACCTCTCCACAAAAGTCAACATTCTGAAATTCAACACCGCCTGAGCTCTGCGAGTGCAGCATTTTTCCGAATGAAGCAGAGAGTGTTTGAGGACCGGGACATCCGTAGGGAGACCAAGGTGCTTGTTGATAAAGCCATTCTCCTCCCAACTCTGCTGTAGAAAATGTTGACCATTTTCACTACCTTGGCAGCCACCTCCCCACAAAAGTCAACATTGACACCAAAATACAATACCACCTGAGCTCTGCAAGTGCAGCATTTTTCCGAATGAAGCAGAGAGTGTTTGAGGACCGGGACATCCGTAGGGAGACCAAGGTGCTTGTTTATAAAGCTATTGCCCTCCCAACCCTGCTGTGGCAGCCACCTCTCCACAAAAGTCAACATTGACACTGAAATTCAACGCCGCCTGAGCTTTGCGAGTGCAGCATTTTTCCGAATGAAGCAGAGAGTATTTGAGGACTGGGACATCCCTAGGGAGACCAAGGTGCTTGTTGATAAAGCCATTCTCCTCCCAACTCTGCTGTAGAAAATGTTGACCATTTCCTCTACCTTGGCAGCCACCTCTCCACAAAAGTCAACATTCTGAAATTCAACACCGCTTGAGCTCTGCGAGTGCAGCATTTTTCCAAAATAAGCAGAGAGTGTTTGAGGACTGGGACATCCGTAGGGAGACCAAGATGCTTGTTGATAAAGCTATTGCCCTCCCAACCCTGCTGTGGCAGCCACCTCTCCACAAAAGTCAACATTGACACTGAAATTCAACACCGCCTGAGCTCTGCAAGTGCAGCATTTTTCCGAATGAAGCAGAGAGTGTTTGAGGACTGGGACATCCGTAGGGAGACCAAGGTGCTTGTTGATAAAGCTGTTCTGATCCCAACGCTGCTATACGCCTGCGAAACGTGGACTGTCTACAGACGTCACGCTCAACTCCTGGAACGATTCCATCAGTGTTGCCTCCAAAAAATCCTGCAAATCTCTTGTGAAGACAGGCGGACAAATGTCAGCGTGCTGGAAGAAGCAAAGCCATCAGCATTGAAGCGATGGTCCTCCACCATCAACTCCGCTGGACTGGCCACCTTGTCCGGATGCCCGACCACCGTCTCCCAAAGCAGTTGCTCTACTCCGAACTCAAGAACGGAAAGAGCTGAAAGGAGCAGCTGAAAGTAGAAGCAGATGATCTGGAGCCGTGAATTTCCATCTCCGCGACTTCCTCCCTTGTTAACTCCCCTGAAAAATGAAGACAAATGGCTCCAAGAAAGGGTCGTAATTGGTGGGCTTCTTTCTTCTGCTTGCCTCCGTGGCCTTAACAATGATGAATGGATTAAGAAAAGATCTTATGCAGGGTTTCTTCATCTTAAATGAAGTTGTTCCCTTTCCTCCTTTCTCCTCCTCCTTTCTTTCTTCTTCCTCTTCTTCTTTCTCTTCTTCTTCTTTCTCCTTCTCCTTTCTCATTCCTTCTCTTTCAACATATTCCTCCTGCTCTTTCTAACTCATTTCTCTTCTTTCTTCTTTTCTCCTTTCTCCTTGCTAACTTTCTCCTTCCTCCTTTTTTCTCCTTTCTTCCTTCCCTCCTCTTTTCTCTTCTTCTTCCTTCCTCTTCTTCGCCATCTTCTTCCTTCTCCTCCGTTTTTCCTTCTCATTTCTCTTCTTCCTCTTCACCATCTTTCCCCTTCTCCTTTTTCCCTTCTCATTTCTCCTTTGCTTCCTTCCTCTTCTTCACCATCTTCCTCCTTCTCCTTTCTTTCTTCCCCTCCTCCTTTCTCTTCTTCTTCCTACCTCTTCTTCGCCATCTTTCTTCTTCTCTTCCGTTTTCCTTCTCATTTCTCTTCTTCCTCCTTCCTCTTTTTCGCCATCTTTCCCTTTCTCCTTTCTCTTCTTCTTCCTTAATTTTCATCATCATCTACCTCCTCTCAATATTTCTCCTTCATCATATTTTTCGTCTACTTTTCTCCTTCCTCCTCACCTTCCTCCTCCTTTCTTCCCCTCCTCCTTTCTCATCTTCTTAATTCCTCTTCATCATCATCTTCCTCATCCTCCCCCTCATTTCTTCTCCTTCACCATATTCTTCTTCCTTCTACTTTTCTCCTTACTCCTTCCCCTCCTCCTTTAACTTCTTCTTCCTTCCTTCCTCTTCATCATCATCTTCTTCCTCCTCCCCCCTCACTCCTTCTTCTTCACCTTTTCTTCCCTTTCCTTTTCTCTTTCTTTTTCTTCCTTCTTCCTTTTCTTCCTCTTTTCTCTTCTTCTTCTTCTTCATCATCATCATCTTCCTCCTCCCCCTCACTCCTTCTTCTTCACCTTTTCTTCCTTTTCCTCTTCTCTTTCCTCCTCACCTTCCTCCTTCTCTTTTGTCTTTTTTCCTTTCTCCTTTCTCTTCTTCTTCCTTCTTCCTCCCTCTTCATCATCATCATCTTCCTCATCTTACTTCCCTCTCACTGCTTATTCTTCACCATATTTTTGCTATTTTTTCCTTTTCTCCTTCTTTCTCTTCCTTCTACCTTTTCCTCCTCCTTTCTCTTCTTCCTCCTTCCTCTTCATCATCATCTTCCTCCTCCTCTCTCACTCCTCCTTCTTCACCATATTTCTCTTCCTTTTCCCTTTTCTCCTTCTTTCTCTTCTTCCTTCCTCCTTCCTCTTCATCATCTTCCTCCTCCCCCCCTCACTCCTTCTTCTTCACCATATTCTTCTTCCTTTTCCTCTTCTCTTTCCTCCTCACCTTCCTCCTTCTCTTTTCTTCTTTCTTCCTTTCTCCTTTTTCTTCTTCTTCCTCCCTCTTCATCATCATCATCATCTTCCTCCTCCTCCCCTCTCACTCCTTCTTCTTCACCATATTCTTCTTCCTTTTCCTCTTCTCTTTCCTCCTCACCTTCTTCCTTCTCTTTTCTTCTGTCTTTCTTCCTTTCTCCTTTCTCTTCTTCTTCCTTCTTCCTCCCTCTTCATCATCATCATCTTCCTCCTCCTCTCTTGCACCTTCTTCTTCACCATATTTTTCTATCTTTTCCTTTTCTCCTTTTTTCTCTTCCTTCTACCTTTTCCTCCTCCTTTCTCTTCTTCCTCCTTCCTCTTCATCATCATCTTCCTCCTCCTCTCTCACTCCTCCTTCTTCACCATATTTCTCTTCCTTTTCCCTTTTCTCCTTCTTTCTCTTCTTCCTTCCTCCTTCCTCTTCATCATCTTCCTCCTCCCCCCCTCTCACTCCTTCTTCTTCACCATATTCTTCTTCCTTTTCCTTTTCTCTTTCCTCCTTACCTTCCTTCTTCTCTTTTCTCCCCTGACTTTCTTCCTTTCTCCTTTCTCTTCTTCTTCCTCCCTCTTCATCATCATCATCATCATCATCATCCTCCCCTCTCACTCCTTCTTCTTCACCATATTCTTCTTCCTTTTCCTCTTCTCTTTCCTCCTCACCTTCTTCCTTCTCTTTTCTTCCGTCTTTCTTCCTTTCTCCTTTCTTTTTGTCTTCCTTCCTCCATCCTCTTCATCATCTTCCTCATCCTCCTCTCTGACTCCTTTTTCTTCACCATATTCTTCTTCCTTTTCCTCTTCTCTTTCCTCCTCGCCTTCTTCCTTCTCTTTTCTTCTGTCTTTCTTCCTTTCTCCTTTCTCTTCTTCTTCCTTCTTCCTCCCTCTTCATCATCATCATCTTCCTCCTCCTCCCCTCTCACTCCTTCTTCTTCACCATATTCTTCTTCCTTTTCCTCTTCTCTTTCCTCGTCGCCTTCTTACTTCTCTTTTCTTCCGTCTTTCTTCCTTTCTCTTCTTCTTCCTCCCTCTTCTTCATCTTCCTCCTCCTCCTCCTCTCACTCTTTCTCCTTCACCATATCCTCCTTGTCCTCCTTCCTCGTACCCTTCTTTCTCCTTCTCCTCTTACAACACCTCCTAGACATGCAGTTCTTATTTTGTTATTAATACCTCTGGCCTAATTCTTTTTTTTTCTTCCCCAAAGCACACCCAACTCTTGTGCATTTGTCTTCTTCTCCCTTTGAACGTTATCTTCCCTTCTTCTGAAACATCAAAGTTTTTATGACCTTCACAGGCGAAGGCACGGTGCCAAGAACTCCGTTGTCGCAGAGCCCCCGTTCCGAGTTTTGCCTGGATGACATTATCCCTCCCTTTCCCGATTTCCACCCGGAATATTTCCTTCCTGAAATGCGTCACTTCTCTCTCTTTGGAGTCCAAATCCCCCTCAATCCACCCATAACAGAGGTGGGTCGATATCCCCGATAACCTTAAAATTATTCTCCTTATCACAAAAAATTAATAATTTCTAATTAGATATTGATAATGGATACAAGGCGGAGAGGATTTCGAGCAGGTGGGAAAGGCAGGAAGAAGCAGGATGGGAAACAACACAATGTTTCTCATCTACACAAATAGCCAGCCACTGCCAAAAAGGACAGAGAGTTAAATCTATGCTGACGATCATGCCATCACCGCCCAAGATGGAGCTTTAAAATGGTTGAACAGAAGCTGTCCGAAGCTTTGGGTGCCCTTACTGCTTATGATAGTTTTTACCATCAATGTTTCTCATCTACACAAATGACCAGCCACTGCCAGAAGGGATAGAGAGTTTCATCTATGCTGATGATCATGCCATCACCGCCCAAGAAGGGAGCTTTGAAAAAAAGATCTCCAAAGCTTTGGTGCCCTTACTGCCTATTATAGTTTGTACCATGAATGTTTCTCATCTACACAAATGGCCCCAGAAGGGACAGAGAGTTTCATCTATGCTGACGATCATGCCATCACCACACAAGAAGGGAGCTTTGAAATGGTTGAACAGAAGCTCTCCGAAGCTTTGAGCACCCTTACTGCCTATTACAGTTTGTACCATCAATGTTTCTCATCTACACAAATGACCAGCCACAGCCAGAAAGGACAGAGAGTTAAATCTATGCTGACGATCATGCCGCCACCACCGCCCAAGAAGGGAACTTTGAAATGGATTAACGGAAGCTCTCCAAAGTTTTAGGTACTCTTACTGCCTATTATAGTTTGTACCATCAATCTTTTTCAGCTACACAAATGACTGGCAACTGCCAGAAGGGACAGAGAGTTTCATCTATGCTGATGATCGTGCCATCACCGCTCAAGAAGGGAGCTTTGAAATGGTTGAACAGAAGCTCTCCGAAGCTGTGGATGCCCTTACTACCTATTATAGTTTGTACCATCAATGTTTCTCATCTACACAAATGATCAGCCACTGCCAGAAGGGACAGTTTCATCTATGCTGATGATCATGCAACCACCGCCCAAGAAGGGAGCTTTGAAATGCCTGAACAGAAGCTCTCTGAAGCTTACTGCCTATTATAGTTTGTACCATCAATGTTTCTCATCTACACAAAGGACCAGCCACTGCCAGAAGGGACAGAGAGTTTCATCTATGCTGACGATCATGCCATCACTGCCCAAGAAGGGAGCTTTGAAAAGAAGCTCTCTGAAGCTTTGGGTGCCCTTACTGCCTATTATAGTTTGTACCATCAATGTTTCTCACCAACACAAAGGACCAGCCACTGCCAGAAGGGACAGAGAGTTTCATCTATGCTGACGATCATGCCATCACCGCCCAAGAAGGGAGCTTTGAAAAGAAGCTCTCTGAAGGTTGGGTGCCCTTATTTCCTATTATAGTTTGTACCATCAATGTTTCTCATCTACACAAATGACCAGCCACTGCCAGAAAGGATAGAGAGTTTCATCTATGCTGACGATCATGCCATCACCGCCCAAGAAGGGAGCTTTGAAAAAAAGATCTCCAAAGCTTTGGTGCCCTTACTGCCTATTATAGTTTGTACCATGAATGTTTCTCATCTACACAAATGGCCCCAGAAGGGACAGAGAGTTTCATCTATGCTGACGATCATGCCATCACCACACAAGAAGGGAGCTTTGAAATGGTTGAACAGAAGCTCTCCGAAGCTTTGAGCACCCTTACTGCCTATTACAGTTTGTACCATCAATGTTTCTCATCTACACAAATGACCAGCCACAGCCAGAAAGGACAGAGAGTTAAATCTATGCTGACGATCATGCCGCCACCACCGCCCAAGAAGGGAACTTTGAAATGGATTAACGGAAGCTCTCCAAAGTTTTAGGTACTCTTACTGCCTATTATAGTTTGTACCATCAATCTTTTTCAGCTACACAAATGACTGGCAACTGCCAGAAGGGACAGAGAGTTTCATCTATGCTGATGATCGTGCCATCACCGCTCAAGAAGGGAGCTTTGAAATGGTTGAACAGAAGCTCTCCGAAGCTGTGGATGCCCTTACTACCTATTATAGTTTGTACCATCAATGTTTCTCATCTACACAAATGACCAGCCACTGCCAGAAGGGACAGAGAGTTAAATCTATGCTGACGATCATGCCATCACCACCCAGGATGGGCGCTTTCCAATGGCTGAACAGAAGCTCTCTGAAGCTTACTGCCTATTATAATTTGTACCATCAATGTTTCTCATCTACACAAGTGACCAGCCACTGCCAGAAAGGACAGAGAGTTAAATCTATGCTGACGATCATGCCATCACCACCCAAGATGGGAGTTTCAAATGGCTGAACAGATGCTCTCTGAAGCTTACTGCCTATTATAATTTGTACCATCAATGTTTCTCATCTACACAAATGACCAGCCACTGAAAGAAGGGACAAAGAGTTTCATCTATGCAGACGATCATGCCACCACCACCCAAGAAAGGAGCTTTGAAAAGAAGCTCTCTGAAGCTTTGGGTGCCCTTACTGCCTATTATAGTTTGTACCATCAATGTTTCTCATCTACACAAATGACCAGCCACTGCCAGAAGGGACAGAGAGTTTCATCTATGCTGACGATCATGCCATCACCACCCAAGATGGGAACTTTCAAATGCCTGAACAGAAGCTCTCTGAAGCTTACTGCCTATTATAGTTTGTACCATCAATGTTTCTCATCTATACAAATGACCAGCCACTGCCAGAAAGGATAGAGAGTTTCATCTATGCTGACGATCATGCCATCACCGCCCAAGAAGGGAACTTTGAAATAATTGAACAGGAGCTCTCCGAAGCTTTGGGTGCCCTTACTGCCTATTATACTTTGTACCATCAATGTTTCTCATCTACACAAATGACCAGCCACTGCCAGAAGGGATAGAGAGTTTCATCTATGCCATCACCACCCAAGAAGGGAGCTTTGAAATGGTTGAACAGAAGCTCTCCGAAGCTTTAGATACTCTTACTACCTATTACAGAGAAAGCGAGGTTGCACCATCAATGTTTAACATCTTCACAAATGACCAGCCACCGCCATAAGGGAGAGTTTCATCTATGCTGACGATCCTGCCACCACCACACAAGGAGGAAGCTTTGAAATGGTTGAACAGAAGCTCTCCGAAGCTTTGGGTGCCCTTACTGCCTATTATAGTTTGTACCATCAATGTTTCTCATCTACACAGTGGACCAGCCACTGCCAGAAGGGACAGAGAGTTTCATCTATGCTGACAATCATGCCACCACCCCCCAAGAAGGGAACCCAAGAAGACAACCTTAATCTCTAGCTGAGGAGCCACCACTGAGAAGGCCCTGTCTCTCATCCCTACCAATTGTACTTGAAAAGGAGGTGGGACCAAGAGCAGGGCCTGCCCAGATGACCTTAATCTCTGTAGCTGAGGAGCCACCACTGAGAAGGCCCTGACTCTTGCCCCCACCAATCGTACTTGAAAAGGAGGTGGGACCAAGAGCAGGGCCTGCCCAGACGACCTTAATCTCTGAGGCCAAGGAGCCACCACAGAGAAGGCCCTGTCTCTCGTCCCCACCAATCGTACTTGAAAAGGAGGTGGGACCAAGAACAGGGCCTGCCCAGATGACCTTAATCTCTGTAGCTGAGGAGCCACCACTGAGAAGGCCCTGTCTCTCATCCCCACCAATCATACTTGAAAAAGGAGGTGGGACCAAGAGCAGGGCCTGCCCAGACAACCTTAATGTCTTTTGCTGAGAAGCCACCACTGAGAAGGCCCTGTCTCTTGTCCCCACCAATTGTTCTTTTGAAGGGGGTGGGACGAAGAGCAGGGCCTGCCCATATGACCTTAATCTCCATAGCAGAGGAGCCACCACTGAGAAGGCCCTGTCCCTCATCCCCACCAGGGCCTGCCCAGATGACCTTAATCTCTGTAGCTGAGGAGCCACCACTGAGAAGGCCCTGTCTCTCGTCCCCACCAGGGCCTGCCCAGATGACCTTAATCTCTGTAGCTGAGGAGCCACCACTGAGAAGGCCCTGTCTCTCGTCCCCACCAGGGCCTGCCCAGATGACCTTAATCTCTGTAGCTGAGGAGCCACCACTGAGAAGGCCCTGTCCCTCATCCCCACCAGGACCTGCCCAGATGACCTTAATCTCTGTAACTGAGGGGCCACCACTGAGAAGGCCCTGTCTCTTGTCCCCACTAGGGCCTCCCCAGATGACCTTAATCTCTGTAGCTGAGGAGCCACCACTGAGAAGGCCCTGTCTCTCGTCCCCACCAGGGCCTGCCCAGATGACCTTAATCTCTGTAGCTGAGGAGCCGCCACTAAGAAGGCCGTGTCTCTTGTCACCACCAATCGTACTTGAAAAAGGAGTTGGGACCAAGAACAGGGCCTTCCCTCCAGGACCGACCCTCCAGGAAGGTCTGGAGCCACTGCAGAGCAGTACCCCCAAGTCCCATTTCTGCAAGGCATCCCAGAAGGATACTGTGGTCAATGGTATCGAAGTCCGCTGAGAGGTCCAGCAGAACCAACAGGGACATACTCCCCCTGTCCAGCTCCCAGCGAAAATCATCTACCAAGGCGACCAAGGCTGTTTCAATGCCATGTCCCAGTCTAAAGCCAGACTGTGCCGGATCTAGATAATCCGTGTCTACCAAGAACCCAAGTTATCCCAACTGCGACAAACTTGAAGTATCTCTAACTCTTTGGAGCCTCCAGTTACAAATCTCTCTGCAGATGTTTTTTTTCCCCTTGCTCTGCATTTTAACACGTGCTTTCCATTCCTCTTCCTCTGCATTTGTTTTGTGTTGCTCCTCGCTGCTTTATCTCCTTCTTTTCGCAGGCGCCTGCAACACAATTAGCGCTATATTACTCTGCGTATCGAACCTGCGTCTCGTTCAATCAGGAAGAACAGCTCCGGCATAGATAGCAAGAGCGGGAACCTATCACGGGCGGGCGGGCGGCCCCTTGTCCCTGCTCCTTTCTCCCCGGTAATGTATGCCTGCTATATTCATTCACAAAGATTTGCATCGATTTTGCCATAAAACGTTATGAATTTGGCTTAGAGGGGAAAATAGCATTGATCCCTCCGTTTGCTTTGCTATTCTGGCCTCCCAATTAATTTGACTCAAGGATTGCAGGCTCCCCTAATGGCCTGGAAGAAGGAGATTTACAAGTTGCTTAAGTTAACAAGAAGGAACACAACTGTGAGAGGGCTTCTGTGGGAGAAGGGCCTCAGTGTGTTAGTAGGCCTCAGTATGAGAAAGCCTCAGTGTTAGTTCGCTTCAGTATGTTAGAGACCTCAGTCTGAGAGAACCCTCAGGGGGAGAGAGGTAGGCCTCAGTGTTAGTAGACCTCAGTATGAGAAAGCCTCAGTGTTAGTTCGCTTCAGTATGTTAGAGACCTCAGTCTGAGAGAACCCTCAGCAGAAGAGAGGTAGGCCTCAGTGGGAGAGAGGTAGGCCTCAGTGTTAGTAGGCCTCAGTATGAGAAAGCCTCAGTGTTAGTTCGCTTTAGTATGTTAGAGACTTCAGGCTGAGAGAACCCTCAGCAGAAGAGAGGTAGGCCTCAGTGGGAGAGAGGTAGGCCTCAGTGTTAGTAGGCCTCAGTATGAGAAAGTCTCAGTGTTAGTTCACTTCAGTATGTTAGAGACCTCGGTCAGAGAACCCTCAGCAGAAGCGAGGTAGGCCTCAGTGGGAGAGAGGTGGTCATCAGGTTAGTAGGCTTCGGTATGAGAAAGCCTCAGTGCTAGTTTGCTTCAGTATATTAGAGACCTCAGTCTGAGAGAACCCTCAATCTGAGAGAATCCTCAGCAGAAGAGAGGTAAGCCTCAGTGGGAGAGAGGTGGGACTCAGTGTTAGTAGGCCTCAGTATGAGAAAGCCTCAGTATTAGTTCGCTTCAGTATGTTAGAGACCTCAGTCTGAGAGAACCCTCAGCAGAAGAGAGGTAGGCCTCAGTGGGAGAGAGGTGGGCCTCAGTATTAGTAAGCCTCAGTATGAGAAAGCCTCGGTGTTAGTTCACTTCAGAATGTTAGAGATCTCAGTCTGAGAGAACTGAGTGGGAGAGAACCCTCAGTGGAAGAGAGGTAGGCCTCAGTGGGAGAGAGGGAGGCCTCAGTGTTAGTAGGCCTCAGTATGAGGAAGCCTCAGTGTTAGTTTGCTTCAGTATATTAGAGACCTCAGTCTGAGAGAACCCTCAGCGGAAGAGAGGTAGGCCTCGTGGGAGAGAGGTAGGCCTCAGTGTTAGTAGGCCTCAGTATGAGAAAGCCTCAGTGTTAGTTCACTTCAGAATGTTAGAGACCTCAGTCTGAGAGAACCCTCAGCGGAAGAGAGGTAGGCCTCAGTGGGAGAGAGGTAGTCCTCAATGTCAGTAGGCCTCAGTATGAGAAAGCCTCAGTGTTCGTTCGCTTCAGTATGTTAGAGACCTCAGTCTGAGAGAACCCTCAGTCTGAGAGAACCCTCAGCAGAAGAGAGGTAGGCCTCAGTGGGAGAGAGGTGGGACTCAGTGTTAGTAGGCCTCAGTATGAGAAAGCCTGTGTTAGTTCGCTTCAGTATGTTAGAGACCTCAGTCTGAGAGAACCCTCAGCAGAAGAGAGGTAGACCTCAGTGGGAGAGAGGTGGGCCCCAGTGTTAGTAGGCCTCAGTATGAGAAAGCCTCAGTGTTAGTTCGCTTCAGTATGTTAGAGACCTCAGTCTGAGAGAACCCTCAATCTGAGAGAACCCTCAGCAGAAGAGAGGTAGGCCTCAGTGGGAGAGAGGTGGGACTCAGTGTTAGTAGGCCTCAGTATGAGAAAGCCTCAGTGTTAGTTCGCTTCAGTATGTTAGAGACCTCAGCCTGAGAGAACCCTCAGTGGAAGAGAGGTAGGCCTCAGTGGGAGAGAGGTGGGCCTCAGTGTTAGTAAGCCTCAGTATGGGAAAGCCTCAGTGTTAGTTCGCTTCAGTATATTAGAGACCTTAGTCTGAGAGAACCCTCAGCAGAAGAGAGGTAGGCCTCAGTGGGAGAGAGGTAGGCCTCAGTATGAGAAAGCCTCAGTATTAGTTCGCTTCAGTATATTAGAGATCTCAGTCTGAGAGAACCCTCAGTGGAAGAGAGGTAGGCCTCAGAGGGAGAGAGGTAGGCCTCAGTGGGAGAGAGGTAGGCCTCAGTGTTAATGTTAGAGAAAGCCACAGGACTTATATACTTCTCTGGTTCCACCCCAAAATGCAGGCCCCCCACTCAAATGGTGTGGGCAGTCCCTTCTCAGGCCCTTCTCCCCTTAACCCTTTCAGCTGAAGCATTTCTGGCCAACTGAGGTAGACCTCAGAGGGAGAGAGGTAGACCTCCGTGGGAGAGAGGTAGGCCTCAGTGTTAGTAGGCCTCAGTATGAGAAAGCCTAAGTGTTAGTTCGCTTCAGAATGTTAGAGACCTCAGTCTGAGAGAACCCTCAGTGAAAGAGAGGTGGGCCTCAGTGGGAGAGAGGTAGGCCTCAATATTGGTATGCCTCAGTGTTAGTGTTAGAGAAAGCCACAGGACTTATATACTCCTCTGGCTCCACCCCAAAATGCAGGCCAGCCAATCAAATGGTGTGGGCAGTCCCTTCTCAGGCCCTTCTCCCCTTAACTCTTTCAGCTGAAGCACTTCTGGACAACTGAGGTGGGCCTCAGAGGGAGAGAGGTAGGCCTCAGCAGGAGAGAGGTAGGCCTCAGTGGGAGAGAGGTAGGCCTCAGTGGGAGAGAGGTAGGCCTCAGTGTTAGTAGGCCTCAGTGTTAGTGATAGAGAAAGCCACAGGACTTATATACTCCTCTGGTTCCACCCCAAAATGCAGGCCAGCCAATGAAATGGTGTGGGCAGTCCCTTCTCAGGCCCTTCTCCCCTTAACCCTTTCAGCTGAAGCAGTATGAAAGCTGTTGTGTAAACAGCAACTGTGTGAAGTAACTTTGGTGTGAGAAGAGGCTCTGTGAGACTGAAACTGTTTCTCTGCATGAGAAAGAAGCCCAGCGTGGAAGCAAAGAAGGAAGTATAAAGAAGTATAAAGTATTTGTGTTATGGAAACCTTGTAAATAGTGGAACCATATTATTTTGCTATAAAGAAAAGCCTCGGCCTCAGTGTGAGGTAGGCCTCAGTGTGAGGTAGGCCTCAGTGTGAGGTAGGCCTCAGTATGAGAACGCCTGGTGTGAGAAGCTTCTGTGATAGAAGCCCCAGGTTGAAGGCTATTGTGGGTGAAGCTCCAGTATGAAGGCTGTTGTGTAAACAGCAACTGTGTGAAGTAACTTCGGTGTGAGAAGAGGCTCTGTGAGAGTGAAACTGTTTCTCTGCATGAGAAAGAAGCCCAGCGTGGAAGCAAAGAAGGAAGTATAAAGAAGTATAAAGTATTTGTGTTACGGAAACCTTGTAAATAGTGGAACCATATTATTTTGCTATTAAAAAAAGCCTCGGCCTCAGTGGGAGAAAGGCCTCAGTGTGAGGTAGGCCTCAGTATGAGAACGCCTGGTGTGAGAAGCTTCTGTGATAGAAGCCCCAGGTTGAAGGCTATCATGGGTGAATCTCCAGTATGAAGGCTGTTGTGTAAACAGCAACTGTGTGAAGTAACTTTGGTGTGAGAGGAGGCTCTGTGAGAGTGAAAGTGTTTCTCTGCATGAGAAAGAAGCCCAGCGTGGAAGCAAAGAAGGAAGTATAAAGAAGTATAAAGTATTTCTGTTATGGAAACCTTATAAATAGTGGAACCATATTATTTTGCTATAAAGAAAAGCCTCAGCCTCAGTGGGAGAAAGGCCTCAGTGTGAGGTAGGCCTCAGTATGAGAACACCTGGTGTGAGAACCTTCTGTGATAGAAGTCCCAGGTTGAAGGCTATCATGGGTGAATCTCCAGTATGAAGGTTGTTGTGTAAACAGCAACTTTGGTGTGAGAAGAGGCTCTGTGGGAGTGAAACTGTTTCTCTGCATGAGAAAGAAGCCCAGCGTGGAAGCAAAGAAGGAAGTATAAAGTATTTGTGTTGTGGAAACCTTGTGCTTGTAAACAGTGCAACCATATTATTTTAGTAAAGAAAAGCCATCTATGGAAAAGATAACATTGGTCTGTGTGCTGGATGATGGACGTTGGAGTCTCCATCTTTGGAGAGCATGAAACACAGATTGGACGGAATGGAGTGGTAAAGGGTTGGACTAGATGTCCAACCCCACAAGTCTACAATCCTATGCTTCTCATGTGGGTTCTGTACAATGGCCATAGCATAATAATAATAATAATAATAATAATAATAATAATATCATAGAATCAAAGAGTTGGACGAGACCTCATGGGCCATCCAGTCCAACCCCATTCTGCCAAGAAGCAGGAATATTGCATTCAAATCACCCCTGACAAATGGCCATCCAGCCTCTGCTTAAAAGCTTCCAAAGAAGGAGCCTCCACCACACACCCTCCGGGGCAGGGAGTTCCACTGCTGAACGGCTCTCACAGTCAGGAAGTTCTTCCTAAAGTTCAGATGGAATCTCCTCTCTTGTAGTTTGAAGCCATTGTTCCGTCGCCCTCCTCTGGACACATTCCAGCTTGACAATATCTCTCTTCAATTGTGTTGCCCAGAATTGGACACAATATTCCAGTTGTGGTCTCACCAAAGTGGAATAGAGCATGGGTAGCACTAGCATTACTTCCCTAGATCTAGACACTTGTAGTTTGAAGCCATTGTTCCGCGTCCTAGTCTCCAAGGAAGCAGAAAACAAGCTTGCTCCCTCCTCCCTGTGGCTTCCTCTCACATATTTATACATGGCTATCATATCTCCTCTCAGCCTTCTCTTCTTCAGGCTAAACATGCCCAGTTCCCTAAGCCGCTCCTCATAGGGCTTGTTCTCCAGACCCTTGATCATTTTAGTCGCCCTCCTCTGGACACATTCCAGCTTGTCAATATCTCTCTTGAATTGTGGTGCCCAGAATTGGACACAATATTCCAGGTGTGGTCTAACCAAAGCAGAATAGAGCATGGGGAGCATTACTTCCTTAGATCTAGACACTATGCTCCTCTTGATGCAGGCCAAAATCCCATTGGCTTTTTTTGCTGCCACATCACATTGTTGGCTCATGTTTAACTTGTTGTCCACGAGGACTCCAAGATCTTTTTCACACGTACTGCTCTCGAGCCAGGCATTGTCCCCCATTCTGTATCTTTGCATTTCATTTTTCCTGCCAAAGTGGAGTACCTTGCATTTGTCCCCGTTGAACTTCATTTTGTTAGTTTTGGCCCATCTCTCTAATCTGTCAAGATCGTTTTGAATTCTGCTCCTGTCCTCTGGACTATTGGCTCTCCCTCCCAATTTGGTGTTGTCTGCAAACTTGATGATCCTGCCTTCTAGCCCTTCATCTAAGTCGTTAATAAAGATGTTGAACAGGACCGGGCCCAGGACGGAACCCTGAGGCACTCCACTCATCACTTCTTTCCAAGATGAAGAGGAAGCATTAGTGAGCACTCTCTGTGTTCGTCCACTTAACCAAGTGGAACCAAGTGGAATATTATTAATAATAATAATAATAATAATAATAATAATAATAATAATCTTTATTTATACCCCGCCACCATCTCCCCAAAGGAGACTCGTGACATGCAACGATCCCCACCCTCCGTGCCAAGACGTCTTTCCGAGCTGCTGATTAATCGGAGCGTCTGAAAATAAACTCAAGGCATAAAGAACAACTTTGCGTCATCCAGACAAGGTGCGCTGCCTTTCCGGCGAGGGATGGCGTATTCCGTGCTGAGAATCTTTATTGATACATGCATGCCTGTATATGTGTGTGTGTGTGAGAGAGAGAGCATGTTTTTTTAGAAGAACGTGGCGATAAACATAGCCTGGAACATTAATAACTCATCAGTGTGTGCCTTCCGAGGCGGTGCGGTAATACATTTTTAACAGATGATTCTAAAATGAGCTATCATTGAACCCATTAGATTACATGGCGATGTATTGATTGCGGAGGCTCTTGCGCATTATTTAAGCATTGCCACCAAGGCCGGGCGTGTGGATCACCTGCCAACGTGTGTTTTGCTCCTCTCCGAGCTTATGGACCTCCCTGTGTTTTGAGGTCTCCTATGGAGGCCTTTCTCTTGGGTCTCACAAGTCCATTTGGTGGGAACACGGAAACAGGATCTTCTTGGTGGTTGTCCCCAAGGTGTACGGTTCCCTCTATAGGGAGACTGGATTGGCCCCTTCCTTCATGCTGGGTCTGGCAATGTTCTCCTCCATATAAGCCTGCTCTATCTTGAGATCTTCTGAGGAGTGCCTTCTATCTGATCCACCGTTTTCAGAGGTCCATCTGGTGGGAACCTGGGAAACAGGATCTTCTTGGTGGTTGTCCCCAAGGTGTACGATTACCTCTATAGGGAGACTGGATTGGCCCCTTCCTTCGTGCTGGGTCTGGCAATGCTCTCCTTCATATAAGCCTGCTGTATCTTGAGATCTTCTGAGGAGGACCTTCTATCTGGTCCACCATTTTAAGAGGTCCATCTGGTGGGAATGTAGGGAATGGAGGCTTCTGGATGGATACCCCATGGATATAATATTCCCTCCCTGTAGAGGCTAGACTGAATCCTTCCATATAAGCCTGCTGTATCTTGAGATCTTCTGAGGAGGACCTTCTATCTGGTCCACCATTTTCAGAGGTCCATCTGGTGGGAGCGTAGGGAATGGAGGCTTCTGGGTGGATATCCCATGGATCTACAATTCCCACCCTATAAAGGCTAGACTGAATCCTTCCATGATAGAATCATAAAGTTGGAATAATAGAGTCTCACAATGTGCACAAGTCCATTTGGTGGGAACCCAGGAGACAGGATCTTCTTGGTGGTTGTCCCCAAGGTGTACAGTTCCCTCTATAGGAAGTCTAGAATGGTCCCTTGCTTCATGCTGAGCCTGGCAATGTATCTTGAGATCTTCTGAGGAGGACCTTCTATCTGGTCCACTGCTTTCAGAGGTCCATCTGGAGGGAATGCAGGGAATTGAGGCTTCTGAGTGGACATCCCATGGATATAACATTCCCTCCCTATAGAGGCTAGACCGAATCCTTCCATGATAGAATCATAAAGTTGGAATAATAGAGTCTCACAACGTTCACAGGTCCATTTGGTGGGAACCCAGGAGACAGGATCTTCTTGGTGGTTGTCCCCAAGGTGTACAGTTCCCTCTATAGGAAGACTAGATTTGTCCCTTGCTTCATGCTGAGCCTGGCAATGTATCTTGAGATCTTCTGAGGAGGACCTTCTATCTGGTCCACTGCTTTCAGAGGTCCATCTGGAGGGAATGCAGGGAATTGAGACTTCTGAGTGGACATCCCATGGATATAACATTCCCTCCCTATAGAGGCTAGACCGAATCCTTCCATGATAGAATCATAAAGTTGGAATAATAGAGTCTCACAACGTTCACAGGTCCATTTGGTGGGAACCTGGGAGACAGGATCTTCTTGGTGGTTGTCCCCAAGGTGTACATTTCCCTCTATAGGAAGACTAGATTTGTCCCTTGCTTCATGCTGAGCCTGGCAATGTATCTTGAGATCTTCTGAGGAGGACCTTCTATCTGGTCCACTGCTTTCAGAGGTCCATCTGGAGGGAATGCAGGGAATTGAGACTTCTGAGTGGACATCCCATGGATATAACATTCCCTCCCTATAGAGGCTAGACCGAATCCTTCCATGATAGAATCATAAAGTTGGAATAATAGAGTCTCACAACGTTCACAGGTCCATTTGGTGGGAACCTGGGAGACAGGATCTTCTTGGTGGTTGTCCCCAAGGTGTACATTTCCCTCTATAGGAAGACTAGATTTGTCCCTTGCTTCATGCTGAGCCTGGCAATGTATCTTGAGATCTTCTGAGGAGGACCTTCTATCTGGTCCACTGCTTTCAGAGGTCCATCTGGTGGGAATGCAGGGAATTGAGGCTTCTGAGTGGACATCCCATGGATATAACATTCCCTATCACGATAGAATTTTACGAAATACATACGACAAACGAGTTTTGCACAATCCTAGTATCCTTGCACTTATGGATAGGGTTAAGTGGCCCTCGGAGTAGAATCCTCGAGTTGGAAGAGACCACATGGGCCATCTAGTCCAACTCCTTATGCTTTTCCTTCCTTTCTTCACTGCTAATTTGGTGTCATCTGCAAACTTGATAAGCAAGCCCTCTCAAGTTTGCAGGTATCACCAAATCTATATATATATATATATATATATAAATGCTCTGTGCATAATGAGTTCCTTATAAACAAAAGAACCAATGAACAAAATCACACCAAATTAGGCAACAAAACATCACACAGCACAAGGAGTGACCATCACTCAAAAAATTATGATTTTGTCATTTGGGAGTTGTAGTTGCTGGGATTTATAGTTCAAAGAGCATTCTGAACCCCACCAAGGATGGAATTGAACCAAACTTGGCACACAGTTTTCCCATGACCAACAGAACATACTGGAAGGGTTTGGTGGGCATTGACCTTTGGTTTTGGAGTTGTAGTTCACCTACATCCAGAGATCACTGTGGATTCAAACAATGATGGATCTAGACCAAACTCTAAAAGAATACTCCATATGCCCAAATGTGAATACTGATGGAGTTTGGGGAAAATAGAATCTTGACATTTGGGAGTTGTAGTTGCTGGGATTTATAGTTCACCTACAATCAAAGAGCATTCTGAACCCCACCAATGAAATAATTGAACCAAACTTGCCACACAGTTCTCCCATGACCAACAGAAAATACTGGAAGGGTTTGGTGGGCAGTGTCCTTTGGTTTTGGAGTTGTAGTTTACCTACATCCAGAGATCACTGAGGACTCGAACAATGATGGATCTGGACCAAACTTGGCATGAATACTCAGTATGCCCAAATGTGAACACTGGTGGAGTTTGGGGGAAATAGAATCCTGACATTTGCGAGTTGTAGTTGCTGGGATTTATAGTTCACCTACAATCAAAGAGCATTCTGAACCCCACCAATGAAATAATTGAACCAAACTTGCCACACAGTTCTCCCATGACCAACAGAAAATACTGGAAGGGTTTGGTGGGCAGTGTCCTTTGGTTTTGGAGTTGTAGTTTACCTACATCCAGAGATCACTGAGGACTCGAACAATGATGGATCTGGACCAAACTTGGCATGAATACTCAGTATGCCCAAATGTGAACACTGGTGGAGTTTGGGGGAAATAGAATCCTGACATTTGCGAGTTGTAGTTGCTGGGATTTATAGTTCACCTACAATCAAAGAGCATTCTGAACCCCACCAACGAAGGAATTGAACCAAACGTTTGGTTCAACGAAGGAATTGAACCAAACCAACGAAGGAATTGAACCAAACCAACGAAGGAATTGAACCAAACATGGGAGAACCAAGTTCTCCCATGACCAACAGAAAATACTGGAAGGGTTTGGTGGGCAATGTCCTTTGGTTTTGGAGTTGTAGTTTACCTACATCCAGAGATCACTGTGGACTCAAACAATGATGGATCTGGACCAAACTTGGCATGAATACTCAGTATGCCCAAATGTGAACACTGGTGGAGTTTGGGGGAAATAGAATCCTGACATTTGCGAGTTGTAGTTGCTGGGATTTATAGTTCACCTACAATCAAAGAGCATTCTGAACCCCACCAATGAAATAATTGAACCAAACTTGCCACACAGTTCTCCCATGACCAACAGAAAATACTGGAAGGGTTTGGTGGGCAGTGTCCTTTGGTTTTGGAGTTGTAGTTCACCTACATCCAGAGATCACTGAGGACTCGAACAATGATGGATCTGGACCAAACTTGGCATGAATACTCAGTATGCCCAAATGTGAACACTGGTGGAGTTTGGGGGAAATAGAATCCTGACATTTGGGAGTTGTAGTTCCTGGGATTTATAGTTCACCTACAATCAAAGAGCATTCTGAACCCCACCAATGAAGTAATTGAACGAAACATGCCACACAGTTCTCCCATGACCAACAGAAAATACTGGAAGGGTTTGGTGGGCAGTGTCCTTTGGTTTTGGAGTTGTAGTTTACCTACATCCAGAGATCACTGAGGACTCAAACAATGATGGATCTGGACCAAACTTGGCATGAATACTCAGTATGCCCAAATGTGAACACTGGTAGAGTTTGGGGGAAATAGAATCCTGACATTTGGGAGTTGCAGTTGCTGGGATTTGTAGTTCACCTACAATCAAAGAGCATTCTGAACCCCACCAATGAAATAATTGAACCAAACTTGCCACACAGTTCTCCCATGACCAACAGAAAATACTGGAAGGGTTTGGTGGGCAGTGTCCTTTGGTCTTGGAGTTGTAGTTTACCTACATCCAGAGATCACTGTGGACTCAAACAATGATGGATCTGGACCAAACTTGGCATGAATACTCAGCATGCCCAAATGTGAACTCTTGTGGAGTTTGGGGGAAATAGAATCTTGACATTTGGGAGTTGTAGTTGCTGGGATTTATAGTTCACCTACAATCAAAGAGCATTCTGAACCCCACCAACGAAGGAATTGAACCAAACGTTTGGTTCAACGAAGGAATTGAACCAAACCAACGAAGGAATTGAACCAAACATGGGAGAACCAAGTTCTCCCATGACCAACAGAAAATACTGGAAGGGTTTGGTGGGCAATGTCCTTTGGTTTTGGAGTTGTAGTTTACCTACATCCAGAGATCACTGTGGACTCAAACAATGATGGATCTGGACCAAACTCTAAAAGAATACTCCATATGCCCAAATGTGAACACTGGTCGAGTTTGGGGAAAATAGAATCTTGACATTCGGGAGTTGTAGTTGCTGGGATTTGTAGTTCACCTACAATCACCCCACCAATGATAGAATTGGGCCAAACCTCCCACACAGAACCCCCATGTGGGCCACAGCAACGCGTGGCAGGGGACAGCTAGTAAGAAATAAAATTATTATTATTATTCTTTTCCTTCCTTTCTTCGCTCCTAATTTGGTATCATCTGCAAACTTGATAAGCATGCCCTCTCCAGTTTGCAGATGTCACCAAATAAGAAATACAATTATTATCATTATCATTATTCTTTTCCTTCCTTTCTTTCCTCACTCCCTTCTTTCTCCCTTGCTTTCTTACATTCATTCCCTTTCCCTTCCTTCGTTCCCTCTCTTCCTTTCAGTTCTTCTTCCTCCTTTTTCCTCCTCCTTCTCTTCCTCGGTAGTGTATTTCCTCCCTCCTTTCCTAGGCTTTGGAGACGTTCTCTTTCCTCCTCTCCCGCTATCCTTCCAAATCCGCAAGCTGGGCCTCCTCCAGGGGATGTCGAGGAAGCATCTCCACCCGCTTCCAAGACCCATCCAGGCGCGTAACAAGCGGGTGCCCATATGCTGCCCGTCAGTTCCCCTTATTTCAGAGCCGGGGCGGTTTTCGCCTCCGCCAAACATCTGGCGGGCTCCGACTATCAGGGCCGTAATGAGAAGAACTCGCACATTTGGCCGGGGAAAAGCATCTTGGCAGCCAAGGTGGTCGGTTCTGCCATGTTGGCAGCCGGAGAGGGACATCGACCCAGAATGGATCTCACTGAATCCGCACCTGCTCCCTTGACTGGTGCAAAGAGAAAACAAAGCAAAGATGGAGAATAATTGTTTAATTTTTTGTTTCAGGTTTCTCCTCTTGCCAGGAAGCTGTAATCTTTCCAAAAGTATTGGCGATCCCGTGCTCTTGCGTATACGTTTGTAGCAATACGTGCGCCAGCTGCGCCCGTACCTTGGGAAGTTTGACTCGGCCACGGTAGTCCACGCTCTGGTTACATCCCGTTTAGACTACCGCAACGCTCTCTACGTGGGGTTGCCCTTGAAGACGGCCCGGAAGCTTCAATTGGTCCAACGTGCAGCAGCCATGATACTAACAGGAGCGGGACGCAGGGAGCATACAACCCCCTTGTTGTACCAGCTCCACTGGCTGCCGATTTGCTACCGGGCTCAATTCAAGGTGCTGGCGTTGGTCTATAAAGCCCTAAACAGTTCCAGCCCAAGATACCTTTCCGACCGCATCTCGACCTATGAGCCCACCAGGACTTTGAGATCTTCCGGGGAGGCCCTGCTCTCGATCCCGCCTGCTTCACAGGCACGACTGGCGGGGATGAGAGATAGGGCCTCTCGGTGGTGGCTCCTCAGCATCTTCCGCAGTGAGGGCATTGGTTTCCAGGTGGAAGGCGGTCTCGGTTGGGGTTGTCTTGACGCACCTTCCTCTTGGCACATTTCTCTTTTTCACCCTCCACTCGTGCCTCCTCAAATTCTGCAGCACTACTGGTCACAGCTGACCTCCAGCTGGAGCGGTCAAGGGCCAGGGCTTCCCAGTTCTCGATGTCTATGCCAGAGTTTTTAAGGTTGGTTTTGAGCCCATCTTTAAATCTCTTTTCCTGTCCTCCAACATTCCGTTTTCCGTTCTTGAGTTCAGAGTAGAGCAGCTGCTTTGGGAGACGGTGGTCGGGCATCCGGACAACATGGCCGGTCCAGCGGAGTTGGTGGCGGAGGACCATCACTTCAATGCTGGTGGTCTTTGCTTCTTCCAGCACGCTGACGTTTGTCCGCTTGTCTTCCCAAGAGATTTGCAGGATTTTCCGGAGGCAGCGCTGATGGAATCGTTCTAGGAGTTGCATGTGATGTCTGTAGACAGTCCACGTCTCACAGGCATAGAGCAGGGTTGGGAGGACAATAGCTTTGTAGGCAAGCCTCTTGGTCTCCCTACGGATGTCCCGGTCCTCAAACACTCTCTGCTTCATTCGGGAAAATGCTGCGCTTGCAGAGCTCAGGCAGTGTTGTACTTCGGTGTCGATGTTGACTTTGGTGGAGAGGTGGCTGCCAAGGTAGCGGAAAAAGTGAAATAACACTTTGAAAGTGTTATTTCCCATTTAATTGCAGAGTCCTGACTTTGAAAGTTGTTGTTCTCCTCCAGAAACTTCCACAAATGATGTTGAATTGGTTGAGACTTGATGAGATATTCATTGTCCCTCCCGATCTGTTTAATAAACTTTTTTCCATGTTTTTTTGATAGACCCATTTAGGAAATGATTTATAACCCAGGAACGAAAATTATGTCACATAGCGTAATCGAGCTGTGGGTTGTGTTGAGATTTCCTGCAGCATCCGAGGTAATGTTGCATCATTCCCAAATACGAGAATCCAGCAGTTGCATTATTTGGCTTCACAGTTGTCCATGTGAGAAGGACCCAAGGAGTTATAGTTTCACATATTCTTCAGACTTTTCTGCCATAGGGTTGTGCCTTCCGGATAAACCTTGACCCGTTCCGTGTCCAGGCTTTCGGTGAGGGGCCCAATCTGTTTTTAGGGAGCCTCCCGAAATGGGGAGGGCAGATATCTGGGATGACAAAAGATCTGTTTTCTATCACCTCATTATGGGGGGGGGGGGGTTCCCCAGGCTCCCCTTCCCATTTGCTTTAAGGAGGCTTCTTACCTGCTCCAAAGAAAGGCTCAGCTGCAGGCAGGCGTGTGCACTTTCTGGGCTTGCACACTACACACTCTCTTTCCAAGGCAAGGAGGCAAGTTGTGTTTCTTACTCTAGAGGAGGTGCTGTGCTGCACCTCCTCTATGTCACACACACACATACTCTTTCCAAGACAAGGAGGTTCTTGCCTTGGAAAGAGAGTGTGCATGTGGCATGCACTAAAGAACCAGAAAGCGTTCGCACCTGCCAGTGCCTGCAGCCGGGCACCTCCTCTAGAGTAAGAATTTCTGGGCCTGCAGTGCATGCACTCTCTTTCCAAGGCAAGAAGGTAAGTTCTGTTACTCTAGAGGAGATGCTCTGCTGCAAGTACTGGCAGGTGTGTATGCTTTCTGGGCCTGCATGTCACACACACACACACACTCTTTCCAAGACAAGGAGGTTCTTGCCTTGGAAAGAGAGTGTGTATGTGGCATGCACTAAAGAACCAGAAAGTGCATGCACCTGCCAGAGCCTGAAGCTGAGCACCTCCTCTAGAGTAAGACGTTCTGGTTCTCCAGTGCACACACTCTCTTTCCAAGGCAAGGAGACAAGTTCTATTTCTTACTCTAGAGGAGGTGATCTGCTGCAGGCACTGGCAGGTGCGTATGCTTTTTGGGCCTGCATGTCACACGCACACATTCTTTCCAAGACAAGGAGGTTCTTGTCTTGGAAAGAGAGTGTGCATGTGGCATGCACTGCAGAACCAGAAAGCGCATGCACCTGTCAGTGCCTCCGACAGGGCACCTCCTCTAGAGTAAGAAGTTCTAGTTCTGCAGTGCACACACTCTCTTTCCAAGGCAAGGAGGCAAGTCCTGTTTATTACTCTAGAGGAGGTGCTCTGCTGCAAGCACTGGTAGGCATGCACGCTTTCTGGGCTAGCATGTCATGCACACACTCACTTTCCAAGACAAGGTGGTTCTTGCCTTGGAAAGAGAGTGTGTACGTGGCATGCACTGCAGAACCAGAAAGCATACGCACCTGCCAGTGCCTGCAGCCGAGCACCTCCTCTAGAGTAAGAATTTCTGGGCCTGCAGTGCACGCACTCTCTTTCCAAGGCAAGAAGGTGAGTTCTGTTTATTACTCTAGAGGAGGTGCTCAGTTGCAGCCACTGGCAGGTGCGTATGCTTTCTGGGCCTGCATGTCACACACACACACTCTCTCTCTTTCCAAGACAAGGGGGTTCTTGTCTTGGAAAGAGAGTGAGTATGTGGCATGCACTAAAGAACCAGAAAGCGCATGCACCTGCTAGTGCCTGCAGCCGGGCACCTCCTCTAGAGCAAGAATTTCTGGGCCTGCAGTACACGCACTCTCTTTCCAAGGCAAGAAGGTAACTTCTGTTTATTACTCTAGAGGAGGTGCTCAGTTGCAGCCACTGGCAGGTGCGTATGCTTTCTGGGGCTGCATGTCACACACACACACTCTTTCCAAGACAAGGAGGTTCTTGCCTTGGAAAGAGAGTGTGTATGTGGCATGCACTGCAGAACCAGAAAGCACACACTCTTTTTAAGACAAGGAGGCAAGTCCTGTTTATTACTCTAGAGGAGGTGCTCGGTTGCAGGTACTGGCAGGTGCGTATGCTTTCTGGGCCTGCATGTCTCTCTCACACACACACTCTTTCCAAGACAAGGGGGTTCTTGTCTTGGAAAGAGAGTGAGTATGTGGCATGCACTAAAGAATCAGAAAACGCATGCACCTGCCAGTGCCTGCAGCCGGACACCTCCTCTAGAGTAAGAAATTCTGGGCCTGCAGTGCACACACTCTCTTTCCAAGGCAACGAGGCAAGTCCTGTTTATTACTCTAGAGGAGGTGCTCGGTTGCAGGCACTGACAGGTGTGTATGCTTTCTGGGCCTGCAGTGCACACACTCTCTTTCCAAGACAAGGAGGCAAGTCCTGTTTATTACTCTAGAGGAGGTGCTCGGTTGCAGGTACTGGCAGGTGCGTATGCTTTCTGGGCCTGCATGTCTCACACACACACACACACACTTTCCAAGACAGAGTGTGTATGTGGCATGCACTGCAGAACCAGAAACGCATGCACCTGCCAGTGCCTCCAGCAGGGCACCTCCTCTAGAGTAAGAAGTTCTAGTTCTGCAGTACACGCACTCTCTTTCTAAGGCAAGGAGGCAAGTTCTGTTTATTACTCTAGAGGAGGTGCTCGGTTGCAGGCACTGGCAGGTGTGTACGCTTTCTGAGCCTGCAGTACACACACTGTTTCCAAGCAAAGAAGCAAGTTCTGTTTCTTACTCTAGAGGAAGCACATAGCTGCAGGCAGATGTGCTACACTACACCAACCAGCCATGCACTCTTTCCAAGGAATTTTAAGGAGGCTTCTCACTTGAATATCAAGTTTCATTCATTTTACGCCTCTTGAAACGTTGACTGTGAAGGAACTCTTTAAGAGCCCTTTTTTGCGAAGGAAAGACTTCAGCGCCTTGGAGATCGCTTTTAAAGTTCGGACAAAAACTCAGAGCGGATCCACTGATGCAGGAAGGCCACTCAAGGCTGGTAATGAAGATGGAAGATCGACAAGGATGGCTTTACATGTTTCTGTTCTCTCCCCGCTTTCCACTCCGTTTCCTCGTCAGAAAATTCCGGTTACGCCGGGAGGATTTGCAAATTTAATTCCGCGGCTGAAACGTGGGTCGTTCTTTCGCCCCGGCGCTTCGATTCTTTCGCGTCTCTCCATGCGGACACACTCTTAAAAAGCCAAGAAATGCCGCAGAGGCTTCGCAACGGTGCAACCGCAGCTAGATTGGGGTTTTATTGGTGGGCACAAACTGGATGGGCAATTTATTCTCCCCTATTTTTGGAGGGAAGGGGAGGAGAAAACCCTCATTCTAATCCTGCCAAGATATGAAAATCCAAACGAGGCAGATTTAGGCTGAAAGTAAATCCGAAGAAAACTAGGTCAGGTATTTTAAGCCTGCTCATTCATTCCAGCCACATTCTGGAAAAAAAATGTATGTTAAAAGCAGGCGCATTAAAAGCATGCGGAAAGCTTTGTTAGAGTCGTTCTGGGTTCGTTGTCGCCGTGGAGAGCCCATTTCGCGCTACTCTCCAGAGTGGCAATATGGTGTCCTCTTGCGCACCGAGATGCCTTGAGAGTCTCTTTGGGGATATAGGGCGGTATATAAATCTATATATACAGGGTTAGTCAAAATGAATAGGCCAATTCGGGTACAATTAATATTCTTATTGGCCTATTCATTTTGACTAACCCTGTATATAAATGCTCTGTGTGTCATGAGTGCCTTAAAAACGAAAGAACCAATGAACAAAATCACACCAAATTTGGCAACTAAACGTCTCACAAGACAAGGAGTGACCATCACTCAAAAAATGATGATTTTGTCATTTGGGAGTTGTAGTTGCTGGGATTTATAGTTCACCTACTATCAAAGAGCATTCTGAACTCCACCAAGGATTGAATTGAATCAAACTTGGCACACAGAACTCCCACGATGAACAGAAAATACTGGAAGGGTTTGGTGGACGTTGACCTTGAGTTTGGGAGCTGTAGTTCACCTCCATCCAGAGAGCACTGTGGACTCAAACAATGATGGATCTGGGCCAAACTTGGCACGAATATTCCATATGCCCAAATATGAACACAGATGGAGTTTAAGGGAAATAGACCTTGACATTTGGGAGATGTAGTTGCTGGGATTTATAGTTCACCTACAATCAACAGAAAATACTGGAAGGGTTTGGTGGACGTTGACCTTGAGTTTGGGAGTTGTAGTTCACCTCCATCCAGAGAGCACTGTGGACTCAAACAATGATGGATCTGGACCAAACTTGGCACGAATATTCCATATGCCCAAATATGAACACAGATGGAGTTTAAGGGAAATAGACCTTGACATTTGGGAGATGTAGTTGCTGGGATTTATAGTTCACCTACAATCAAAAAGCATTCTGAACTCCACCAAGGATTGAATTGAACCAAACTTGGCACACAGAAATCCCACGATGAACAGAAAATACTGGAAGGGTTTGGTGGGCATTGACCTTGAGTTTGGAAGCTGTAGTTCACCTACATCCAGAGAGCACTGTGGACCCAAACAATGACGGATCTGGACCAAACTTGGCACAAATATTCCATATGCCCAAATATGAACACAGATGAAGTTTAAGGGAAATAGACCTTGACATTTGGGAGATGTAGTTGCTGGGATTTATAGTTCACCTACAATCAACAGAAAATACTGGAAGGGTTTGGTGGCATTGACCTTGAGTTTGGGAGTTGTAGTTCACCTACATCCTGAGAGCACTGTGGACTCAAACAATGATGGATCTGGACCAAACTTGGCACGAATATTCCATATGCCGAAATAGGAACACAGATGGAGTTTAAGGGAAATAGACCTTGACATTTGGGAGATGTAGTTGCTGGGATTTATAGTTCACCTACAATCAAAGAGCATTCTGAACTCCACCAAGGATTGAATTGAATCAAACTTGGCACACAGAACTCCCACGATGAACAGAAAATACTGGAAGGGTTTGGTGGGCATTGACCTTGAGTTTGGGAGTTGTAGTTCACCTCCATCCAGAGAGCACTGTGGACTCAAACAATGATGGATCTGGACCAAACTTGGCACGAATATTCCATATGTCCAAATATGAACACAGATGGAGTTTAAGGGAAATAGACCTTGACATTTGGGAGATGTAGTTGCTGGGATTTATAGTTCACCTACAATCAACAGAAAATACTGGAAGGGTTTGGTGGCATTGACCTTGAGTTTGGGAGTTGTAGTTCACCTCCATCCAGAGAGCACTGTGGACTGAAACAATGATGGATCTGGACCAAACTTGGCACGAATATTCCATATGCCCAAATATGAACACAGATGGAGTTTAAGGGAAATAGACCTTGACATTTGGGAGATGTAGTTGCTGGGATTTATAGTTCACCTACTACCAAAGAGCATTCTGAACTCCAACAAGGATTGAATTGAACCAAACTTGGCACACAGAACTCCCACGATGAACAGAAAATACTGGAAGGGTTTGGTGGTCATTGACCTTGAGTTTGGAAGCTGTAGTTCACCTACATCCTGAGAGCACTGTGGACTCAAACAATGATGGATCTGGACCAAACTTGGCACGAATATTCCATATGCCGAAATAGGAACACAGATGGAGTTTAAGGGAAATAGACCTTGACATTTGGGAGATGTAGTTGCTGGGATTTATAGTTCACCTACTATCAAAGAGCATTCTGAACTCCACCAACGAAGGAATTGAACCAAACTTGCCACACAGTTCTCCCATGACCAACAGAAAATATTGGAAGGGTTTGGTGGGCAGTGTCCTTTGGTCTTGGAGTTGTAGTTTACCTACATCCAGAGAGCACTGAGGACTCAAACAATGATGGATCTGGACCAAACTTGGCACAAGCATTCAATAAGCCCAAATATGAACACAGATGGAGTTTAAGGGAAATAGACCTTGACATTGAACCCCCATAGCCAACAGAAAATACTCAAGGCCATCCAGTCCCTTCATCATGGCAAGAAAACGTAATCAAAGCCCTCCTGACAAAGAGCCATCCAGCCACAGATTAGATAGATAGATAGATAGATAGATAGATAGATAGATAGATAGATAGATAGGGAGTTGTAGTTGCTGGGATTTATAGTTCACCTACAATCAAATAGCATGATAGAATTGAACCAACCGGGGCATACAGGACTCCCATGACCAACAGAAAACACTAGAAGGGTTTGGTGAGCATTAACCTTGAGTTTGGGAGTTGTAATTCACCTTCATCCAGAGAGCACTGAGGACTCAAACAATGATGGATCTGGACCAAACTTGGCACAAGCATTCAATAAGCCCAAATATGAACACAGATGGAGTTTAAGGGAAATAGACCTTGACATTTGGGAGATGTAGTTGCTGGGATTTATAGTTCACCTACAATCAAAGAGCATTCTGAACTCCACCAATGATTGAATTGAACCAAACTTGGCACACAGAACTCCCACAATGAACAGAAAATACTGGAAGGGTTTGGAGGACGTTGACCTTGAGTTTGGGAGTTGTAGTTCACCTACATCCAGAGAGCACTGTGGAGTCAAACAATGATGGATCTGGACCAAACTTGGCACGAATAGTCCATATGCCCAAATATGAACACAGATGGAGTTTAAGGGAAATAGACCTTGACATTTGGGAGATGTAGTTGCTGGGATTTATTGTTCACCTACAATCAACAGAAAATACTGGAAGGGTTTGGTGGCATTGACCTTGAGTTTGGGAGTTGTAGTTCACCTCCATCCAGAGAGCACTGTGGACTCAAATAATGATGGGTCTGAACCAAACTTGGCACGAATATTCCATATGCCCAAATATGAACACAGATGGAGTTTAAGGGAAATAGACCTTGACATTTGGGAGATGTAGTTGCTGGGATTTATAGTTCACCTACTATCAAAGAGCATTCTGAACTCCACCAAGGATTGAATTGAACCAAACTTGGCACACAGAACTCCCATGACCAACAGAAAATACTGGAAGGGTTTGGTGGACGTTGACCTTGAGTTTGGAAGCTGTAGTTCACCTCCATCCAGAGAGCACTGTGGACTCAAACAATGATGGATCTGGACCAAACTTGGCACGAATATTTCATGTGCCCAAATATGAACACAGATGGAGTTTAAGTGAAATAGACCTTGACATTTGGGAGATGTAGTTGCTGGGATTTATAGTTCACCTACAATCAACAGAAAATACTGGAAGGGTTTGGTGGCATTGACCTTGAGTTTGGGAGTTGTAGTTCACCTCCATCCAGAGAGCACTGTGGACTCAAACAATGACGGATCTGGACCAAACTTGGCACGAATATTCCATATGCCCAAATATGAACACAGATGGAGTTTAAGGGAAATAGACCTTGACATTTGGGAGATGTAGTTGCTGGGATTTATAGTTCACCTACAATCAAAGAGCATTCTGAACTCCACCATGGATTGAATTGAATCAAACTTGGCACACAGAACTCCCACAATGAACAGAAAATACTGGAAGGGTTTGGTGGGCATTGACCTTGAGTTTGGGAGTTGTAGTTCACCTCCATCCAGAGAGCACTGTGGACTCAAACAATGATGGATCTGGACGAAACTTGGCACGAATATTCCATATGCCCAAATATGAACACAGATGGAGTTTAAGGGAAATAGACCTTGACATTTGGGAGATGTAGTTGCTGGGATTTATAGTTCACCTACACTCAAAGAGCGTTCTGAACATCACCAACAATCGAATTGGACCAAACTTCCCACACAGAACCCCCATGACCAACAGAAAATACTATGTTTTCTGATGGTCTTTGGCGACCCCTCTGACACTCTCTGGCGACCCCCGGAGGGGTCCCAACCCCCAGGTTGTAGTTGCTGGGATTTATAGTTCACCTACACTCAAAGAGCATTCTGAACATCACCAACAATCAAATTGGACCAAACTTCCCACACAGAACCCCCATGACCAACAGGAAATAGTATGTTTTCTGATGGTCTTTGGCGACCCCTCTGACACTCTCTGGCGACCCCCAGAGGGGTCCCGACCCCCAGGTTGTAGTTGCTGGGATTTATAGTTCACCTACACTCAAAGAGCATTCTGAACATCACCAACAATCAAATTGGACCAAACTTCCCACACAGAACCCCCATGACCAACAGAAAATAGTATGTTTTCTGATGGTCTTTGGCGACCCCTCTGACACTCTTTGGCGACCCCTGGAGGGGTCCCGACCCCCAGGTTGTAGTTGCTGGGATTTATAGTTCACCTACACTCAAAGAGCATTCTGAACATCACCAACAATCAAATTGGACCAAACTTCCCACACAGAACCCCCATGACCAACAGAAAATAGTATGTTTTCTGATGGTCTTTGGCAACCCCTCTGACACTCTCTGGCGACCCCCGGAGGGGTCCCAACCCCCAGGTTGTAGTTGCTGGGATTTATAGTTCACCTACACTCAAAGAGCATTCTGAACATCACCAACAATCGAATTGGACCAAACTTCCCACACAGAACCCCCATGATCAACAGAAAATACTATGTTTTCTGATGGTCTTTGGCCACCCCCGGAGGGGTCCCGACCCCCAGGTTGAGAACCACTGATTTATAGCTTTGCCTTCAACCCTGTGCACTTGTCCTCAATCTGAGCTGATTTAGCAGAAGCTCGCCGGGCACGAACCTCTTTATCCATGGTCCTAGCTGAAATCTCTGCAGTCTGACTACATTTACAATGCATGTCTAGGCAATGCCGCCTCAGAAAGTTGGGGAGACTATTTCTAATTGTATGATATACCCTTCCTATAAAATTCGGAGCCATTATGGATCCTCTCCTCGCCATTACAAATCTGGATCGGCAACGTATTTTGTCGGCGGTCTCTTGTTTACCATTAAGTCAGAGCCGGCTTGACGGCGCATAAAAACCGTTCGAAACCCGGACGTTTCTATTTTGAGCTCTGTTTTGGGAGGAGAACTTTATTGCCGTCTCCGTATCCAGGAGGGAAGGACGCCGAGGTCGAACAAACAGGAGAGAAAGGGGCGGATAGATGTTTCCCCCTCTTCCCCAAAATAGCCCCGGCTTCTGGGGTTTTAAAAGGGATAATAACCAGCGAGTTGGACTCTGAAAGGCAACTTGCTGAACCCTCGGCTGTCAAAACCCACTCGTTCGTCGGGCCGAGTTCGGCAACAGCTGTCGGCCTTTTGCAAATGCGCCTTGCGTGGTCCCCAGCCAGCGCCAAACAGCTGCCGCCTTCACATCTGCAGCAACGGGGTCAGCACGGTGCCTGGGAAGCCGCAGCAACAACAACAAATCTTCACACACACAGAGAGAGGGGATGGAGATCTTCATGCATTTCATGCTCACGGGCCAGAATAATTTTAGATTGGAGTGAGAGCCCAAACAGGCCTCTCTCTACATGGAAGTTCTAGCCTGCAGCATTTGGGGGAAAGGGACCAAGGTCGGATTTTATGTGTGTGCCTTCAAGTTGATTTAGACTGTGTAGGGTTTTCTTAGAGGTGGTTTTTCCAGGACTTTTGTTGTTCATTCGTTCAGTCGTCTCTGACTCTTTGTGACCTCATGGACCAGCCTACGCCAGAGCTCCCTGTCAGCCGTTACCACCCCCAGCTCCCTCAAGGTCAGTCCAGTCACTTCAAGGATGCCATCCATCCATCTTGCCCTTGGTCGGCCCCTCTTCCTTTTGCCTTCCACTTTCCCCAGCATAATTGTCTTCTCTAGGCTTTCCTGTCTCCTCATGATGTGGCCAAAGTACTTCAACTTTGTCTCTAGTATCTTTCCCTCCAGTGAGAAGTCGGGCTTTATTTCCTGGAGGATGGACTGGTTGGATCTTCTCGCAGTCCAAGGCACTCTCAGCACTTTCCTCCAGCACCACAGCTCAAAAGCATCGATCTTCCTTCGCTCAGCCTTCCCTAAGGTCCAGCTCTCACATCCGTAGGTTACTACAGGGAAGACCATGGCTTTGACTAGGCAATGGATCTTTGTTGCCAGTCTGATGTCTCTACTCTTCACTATTTTATCGAGACTGGACATTGCTCTCCTCCCAAGAAGGAAGCGTCTTCTGATTTCCTGGCCACAGTCTGCATCTGCAGTAATCTTTGCACCTAGAAATACAAAGTCTGTCACGGCCTCCACGGTTTCTCCCTCTGTTTTCCAGTTGTCAATCATTCTTGTTGCCATAATCTTGGTTTTTTTGACGTTTAGCTGCAACCCGGCTTTTGCGCTTTCTTCTTTCACCTTGATTAGAAGGCTCCTCCGCTCCTCCTCGCTTTCGGCCATCAGAGTGGTGTCATCTGCATATCTGAGGTTGTTAATGTTTCTTCCAGCAATTTTCACCCCAGCTTTGCATTCCTCAAGCCCCACACATCCTCCCATGATGTGTTCTGCATACAAGTTAAAAAGGTTGGGTGAGAGTATGCAGCCTTGCCGTACGCCTTTCCCAATCTTGAACCAGTCTGTTGTTCCGTGGTCAGTTCTGACTGTTGCGACTTGGTCCTTGTACAGATTCCTCAGGAGAGAGGGAAGGGGGCCTGGTATGCCCATCCCACCAAGAACTTGCCACAATTTATTATGATCCACACAGTCAAAGGCTTTAGAGTAGTCAATGAAGCAGAAGTAGATGTTTTTCTGAAACTCCCTGCCTTTCTCCATTATCCAGCGGATATTGGCAATCTGGTCTCTCGTTCCTCTGCCTTTTCTAAAACCAGCTTGAACATCTGGCAACTCTCGCTCCATGTATTGCTGGAGTCTTCCTTGCAGTGACATTCCTCTGAAATATTGCCATTGGAGGTCCCCCATCCAAGTCTTAACCAAGGCTGTTCCTGTTGGCTTCCAAAAATAGATTTATTTATTTATTTATTTATTTATTTGCTTTGCTTCTATACCGCTGTATCTCAAGCCCGAAGGCGACTCACGGCGGTTCACAAACAGTCAAAACAGTAGAAACAGCAGTGGTTCCATGCAACATATAACAATTGACTTAACACATTATCCATAAATTACCAATAAGCAATTACAATGCACAATTATTACAAAAAACAACCGTACCCAACCTTCTCATCATCCAAGCGTAGTCCAGGTTCGTCGTCCATTGTTCCGTTCCTATGTCCCATTACCAGATTGCACTAAATTACTCAAACGCCTGCACAAACATCCAGGTCTTCACCTTTTTGCGGAATACCATTAGAGATGGTGCTAGTCTAATGTCCGTAGGAAGGGCGTTCCACAGCCGAGGGGCCACCACCGAGAAGGCCCTATCTCTCGTCCCCGCCAGCCGAGCTTGAGAAGCAGGCGGGATCGAGAGCAGGGTCTCCCCGGAAGATCTCAAAGTCCTGGTGGGTTCATAGGCAGAGATGCGGTCAGATAGGTAGCTTGGGCCGGAACCGTTTAGGGCTTTAAAGGCCAACGCCAGCACTTTGAATTCAGCCCGGTAGCAGATCGGTAGCCAGTGGAGTTGGCGCAACAGGGGGGTTGTATGCTCCCTGCGCTCCGCTCCTGTTAAAATCATGGCTGCCGAGCGTTGGACTAGTTGGAGCTTCCGAGCTGTCTTCAAAGGCAACCCCACGTAGAGAGCGTTACAGTAGTCTAAACGGGATGTAACCAGAGCGTGGACTACCGTGGCCAAGTCAGACTTCCCAAGGTACGGGCGCAGCATGCTTCTCATGCATGCTTCTGTGGGTACCTTCACACAACCTGTTGACTTATGAAGACCTCATAGAAATTCATAGTTTCTTAGGTAAGGAAGACTCAGAAGTGGTTTTACCAGTTCGTTCCGCTGAAGTATCACTTGTGGCAGCTGGAACCAATTGGTTGACCTCCTCAGCTTGAGGAAGCTTCTCCATTTGGACTGTCACTCCCAAAATCCCCCACCAGCTAGAATTGTGGGAGTGACTATCCAAAAAAGGTCCCTTTCTCCACACTCTGGAGCACTTTGTGGGAAAGGAATCTAGGTCAGATCTTGAGGATCTTCTGGGTAAGGAAGACTCAGAAGTGGTTTTACCAGTTCCTTCCTCTGAAGCATCACTTGCGACACCTGGAACCCATTGGTAGACCTTCTGGGCTTCTCCAATTGGACTGTCACTTTCAAAATCTGAAATATTGCCATTAGAGGTCCCCCATCTAAGTCTTAACCAAGGCTGATCCTGCTCAGCTTCCAAAAATAGATGGGATCTCATGCATGCTTCTGTGGGTACCTTCACACAACCTGTTGACTTACGGTGACCCCCATAGAAATTTGTATTCTTAGGTAAGGAAGACTCGGAAGTGGTTTTACCAGTTCCTCCTGCTGAAGCATCACTTGCGGCACCTGGAACCCATAGGTTGACCTTCTCGGCTTGAGGAAGGTTCTCCATTTGGACTATCACTTCCAAAATCCCCCACCAGCTAGGATTGTGGGAGTGACTATCCAAAAAAGGTCCCTTTCTCCACACTCTGGAGCACTTTGTAGGTAAGGAATCTAGGTCAGATCTTGAGGATCTTCTGGATAAGGAAGACTCAGAAGTGGTTTTACCAGTTCCTTCCTCTGAAGCATCACTTGCGACACCTGGAACCCATTGGTAGACCTTCTGGGCTTCTCCAATTGGACTGTCACTTCCAAAATCTGAAATATTGCCATTAGAGGTCCCCCCATCCAAGTCTTAACCAAGGCTGATCCTGCTCAGCTTCCAAAAATAGATGAGATCTCATGCATGCTTCTGTGGGTACCTTCACACAACCTGTTGACTTACGGTGACCCCCATAGAAATTTGTATTCTTAGGTAAGGAAGACTCGGAAGTGGTTTTACCAGTTCCTCCTGCTGAAGCATCACTTGCGGCACCTGGAACCCATAGGTTGACCTTCTCGGCTTGAGGAAGGTTCTCCATTTGGACTGTCACTCCCAAAATCCCCCACCAACTAGGATTGTGGGAGTGACTATCCAAAAAAGGTCCCTTTCTCCACACTCTGGAGCACTTTGTGGGAAAGGAATCTAGGTCAGATCTTGAGGATCTTCTGGGTAAGGAAGACTCAGAAGTGGTTTTGCTAGTTTCTTCCTCTGAAGTATCACTTGTGGCACCTGGAACCCATTGGTTGACCTCCTCAGCTTGAGGAAGCTTCTCCATTTGGACTGTCACTCCCAAAATCCCCCACCGGCTAGGATTGTGGGAGTGACTATGCAAAAAAGGGTCCCTCTGGTGACCCCATCATTCATTTTGTAGGGTTTTCTCAGGCTAGGAATGCTCAGACATTGTGTTGCCAGGCCTTTCCTCTGACATGTTGCTTGGGATTCGGTGGTGGCTTCCCAACTCTATGACAGAGAGAGAGAGAGAGACCTTCAACTCAACTATTGACTTCTGGTGACCCCATCATTCATTTTGTAGGGTTTTCTCAGGCTAGGAATCCTCAGATGTTGTGTTGCCAGGCCCTTCCTCTGAAATGTTGCTTGGGATTCAGTGGTGGCTTCCCAACTCTATGCTATAGAGAGAGAGAACTTCAACTCAACTATTGACTTCTGGTGACCCCATCATTCATTTTGTAGGGTTTCTCAGGCTAGGAATCCTCAGACGTTGTGTTGCCAGGCCTTTCCACTGACATGTTGCTTGGGATTCGGTGGTGGCTTCCCAACTCTATGACAGAGAGAGAGAGAGAGACCTTCAATTCAACTATTGACTTCTGGTGACCCCATCATTCATTTTGTAGGATTTTCTCAGGCTAGGAATCCTCAGATGTTGTGTTGCCAGGCCCTTCCTCTGAAATGTTGCTTGGGATTCAGTGGTGGCTTCCCAACTCTATGCTATGGAGAGAAAGAAAGAGACCTTCAACTCCACTATTGACTTCTGGTGACCCCATCATTCGTCTTGTAGGGTTTTCTCAGTCCAGGGATCCTCAGATGTTGTGTTGCCAGGTCCTTCCTCTGAAATGTTGCTTGGGATTCAGTGGTGGCTTCCCAACTCTATGCTATGGAGAGAGAGAGAGAGACCTTCAACTCAACTATTGACTTCTGGTGACTCATCATTCATTTTGTAGGGTTTTCTCGGGCTAGGAATCCTCAGATGTTGTGTTGCCAGGTCCTCCCTCTGACATGTTGCTTGGGATTCATTGGTGGCCTCCCAACTCTATGCTTCTATATACATAGAGAGAGAGTCCTTCAACTCAACTATTGACTTCTGGTGACCCCATCATTCATTTTGTAGGGTTTTCTCAGGCTAGGAATCCTCAGACATTGTGTTGCCAGGTCCTTCCTCTGAAATGTTGCTTGGGATTCAGTGGTGGCTTCCCAACTCTATGCTATGGAGAGAGAGAGTCCTTAAACTCAGCAGTTGACTTCTGGTGACCCCATCATCCATTTTGTAGGGTTTTCTCAGTCTAGGAATCCTCAGATGTTGTGTTGCCAGGTCCTTCCTCTGACATGTTGCTTGGGATTCAGTAGTGGCCTCCCAACTCTATGCTTCTATAGAGAGAGAGAGTCCTTCAACTCAACTATTGACTTCTGGTGACCCCATCATTCATTTTGTAGGGTTTTCTCAGGCTAGGAATCCTCAGATGTTGTGTTGCCAGGTCCTTCTTCTGACATGTTGCTTGGGATTCATTGGTGACCTCCCAACTCTATGTTTGCACGAATTGACACATTTTCTCACCACGATGGTCTGGTCTAAAGTTCTGCAGAAACACTGACAATGGAGTAGCTATTATTGCCCAAATAGGACACCCATACTTTGACTCTTCCTTGCAAAATGCCGTTTCGTCTAAGTTTGAGCCCAAAAACCGCATCCAATGACAATGACGCTTCGAGCCAATGGCAGAGACAAATTGGCGCTGCCTCCGTCTCCCTTCGCCTCTCTCCTCCCTCTCATTTATGCGCGGTAAATCAATACGGTGGAGATGTCCTGGGGTTGATACACTCATTGTCTAACACCTTGTCAAAAGCCGACGGGGCGATCTCACTCCATAATTCGCGCTGACATATTGATCCCTGCGGCCGTCAGCGGGGATGCTTCTATCAAGGCATAGCCGGGGATCTCTTCTTTGGACTCCGCTTGCGGCAACTTCGGCCCTAGGAGGGGATGAGGAAGAGAGAAATCCATTTGGATTGGGCTATTAATTGCAAACACAAGCACTCATTTGGACCTGCCAACTTTGACTCTCTTCATGCAGCCATTGGAAATAGCACTCATAATAAGAAATCATATTTATGTGGGTTGTTGTCTGGGGGAATCCTTTGTTAAGAGGTGATTCGCTGTCCCTGGCTGTTTCTTGTCTGGGTGGGAGAAAGACCTCTTGTTGGTTGGAAGTGGATAGGGTCATGCAAATTCCACACCAATGGAGAGAGTCAGAAACACTGGGATGTCTGTGGTGGGGGAAACACATAGGATGGAAATGTCCCCGTATGAAAAGAATAGGAAAGGGTTATGAGAGAGGAAGTGGATAGGGTCATGCAAATTCCACAACAATGGAGAGTCAGAAACACTGGGGTGTCTGTGGTGGAGGAAACACATAGGATGGAATTCTCCCCGTATGAAAGCCTTCACTTGGGTGGTGGGCAGTGTGGTGGTTGTGGAGACCCCAGCTACACACATACATGCATATTTTCACTTTTATTATGTGCATAGATTATTACATTCCAATAATTGGTTGTTGCTGTTGTTGTTGTTGAAACACATAGGTAAAACAAAGGGCCATGCTTGTTTGGAAGTCCTAGGAGAACAAAGCTAGACCGAGATGTAGTCTGAATTAAGATACTGATGGTGACCACAGCGTACAAGTTTTGAGAGCGAGAAGAAGCTCTGCAGGGGAATAAAATGAGAAAGAAGTAGAAGAACCCGCTTCGGAGGATCCGACAGACTCTGGTTGGCAAGGGACCCCTTTTCCACGCTCCGTTCCCGTTACGAACCTAATGGGCCGTCCTTCCAATCTCAGACGGTTCTCCCAAGAGGTGGCTGCTCTCGCCTCGTCCCGTCATATATATTCTTTATTTCCCATCCTTTCCTTGTTCATCAACTCCCTCCGTCTGTTTTGAATTTGCTTCCAGCCAGGCTTATAAGAAACCCGCTCAAAGCCACCACGAAAGGAAGTCTACCCGATGCTCTGGAGATCCAACCCTCAGGGTTTGTTCTTTGATGGTCTCCCATCCAAAGATGAGCCATTGTTGACCCTGCTTCACATCCAAGATCAGACAGGATCTCTAGACTCTGCTAGGGCTGTGCATTCAGGATGAACCTGGGGGTTGTGACCCCCGGGGGGGTCGTTCAGCCATTTTCGGAGGGTCGCAAAGCTGCCTTGTCTGGCCCTGCCCCCTCCAAAATGGCTGCAATCCCCTGAGCCAGCCAAATGGCACTCCTGGAAGGCTCTTCCTCCTGCTGTGGGTAGTCAGGAGGAGGAGCTTTGGAGGCAAAGGTACGGAAGAAGAAGACTCACCCTCTGTTCTAGCCTGCAAGGTGAGTAAACTTCCTGCCATCCTCAATGCCTGGCCATCCTTGGAGCCTTCAACGCCCGGCCTTTGCCTCCTTCTGAGCTCAGAAGGGAGTGAGGGACGGGCGGAGGGAACTATATATCCCAGCAACTTCCAAATGCCCAGGTCTATTTTCCCCAAACCAAGGCTCTCCAGCATTTCTGGGAGTTCTCTGTGCCAAGTTTGAGTCAATTCTATGGTTGCATGAGTTCAGAATGCTTTTGGATTTTATATTAGGCTTGGGTGATCCAAAAAGGTTCAAAACTAGTTTCGTATATAGGGGGCGCTGGTGATTCGATTTTGAAATTATTTCCGAAATTTTCTTGAAAACAAGATCGGAAATTCCAGGAAATACGAATCGCTTCGTTTGCTTTCTTAAAGGAAGGTGCCTCTCCCTCCCTCCAGAATCATTAAAATCTCGCAGTTTCCCTTCCTTCCCTGGTGGCGAGCTGCGATGCAGAGGGACAGGGTGGGCGTGGCTAAGCACAGCTCTTCTTGAAGGCCACACCCCCAGTGGCCTTCAGGAAGAGGTGTGCTTAGCCATGCCCGCCCCATCCCTCTGCATCGCAGCTCACCACCAGGTAAGGAAGGGAAACTGTGAGATTTAAAAACTAACCGTGATAGCTTAGGGATTCTGCTGGTGTACCGCCCACCCCGCGACCCAGCTGTTTCCCTGCCTGATCTAGCAGATGTGGTCTCCAATTCGGCCTTGGTCTCCCAGCACTTGATTGTGCTGGGGGACTTTAACCCTTCCTTGGGTGGCAATGAACGGTGATGGATTACAGAGGGACGAGGTGGGCGTGGGTAAGCACAGCTCTTCCTGAAGGCCACACCCCCAGCGACCTCCAAAGAAAGCTGTGCTTAGCCGCACCCACCTCATCCCTCTGCAATCCATCGCCGTTCGCCACCACCCAGGTAATGGAAACTGCGAGATTTTAAAACTAACCTTGCAGTTTCCCTTCCTTGGGTGGCAACAAATGGTGATGGATTGCAGAGGGACGAGGTGGGTGTGGCTAAGCACAGCTCTTTCTGAAGGTCACTGGGGGCATGGCCTTCAGGAAGAGCAGTGCTTACCCACTCCCACCTCGTCCCTCTTTGCATTGGCGGCTTTGCATACCCGGTGATGTAAAGATGGATGAAGTGGGCATGGCTAAGAACAGCTCTTCTGGAAGGTCACTCCCCCAGTTACGAGTTACAAATGAAATCACGAAATCGATAGGAGTTACAAACGAAGTCACGAAATAGATACGAGTTACAAACGAAGTTATAAAATAGATAGGAGTTGCAAACAAAGTCATGAACTAGATACGAGTTACAAACAAAGTCACAAAATAGATAAGAGTGTACCTGTTCGAACGTATCTCTTTCTACGTCCCACTTCGGAGTTTAAGATCTGCTGGGGGGGCCCTGCTCTCAGCCCCACCTTTATCACAAGCGAGACTGGTGGGGACGAGGGACAGGGCCTTCTCGGTGGTATCCCCTCGCCTGTAGAATTCACTCCCCGGGGAAATTAGGACATCAACATCCCTCCTCTCCTTCAGAAGGAAGCTAAAGACCTGGATGTGGGACAAGGCCTTCGGGTAAGCTGGCAGATGGACAAAACAACCAATAATGACCAGAGTAGGAAAGGACAATGACGATGCTAAATGGTTTACGGACTTGGATTTGGGGAACACTGACCACAAGATGTTTTATTGCTGCTAGTATACTGTCTGATGGTTTTAATTAGTTATAACTGTGATATTATGTGGTAAATTTGTGTATTGTATAGTGTATTGTATGTTGTAATTGTTAGGCATCGAATTGTGCCTCTTGTAAGCCGCCCTGAGTCCCCCCTAGGGGGTTGAGAAGGGCGGGGTAAAAGCACTCCAAATAAATAAATAAATAAAATAAAGAGTTACAAACAAAGTTACGAAATAGATAGGAGTTACAAACAAAATCACAAAATAGATATGAGTTACAAACAAAGTCATGAAATAGATACGAGTTACAAAGTCACAAAATAGATACGAGTTACAAACAAAGTCACAAAATAGATACGAGTTACAAACAAAGTCACGAAATAGATAGGAGTTACAAACGAAGTCACAAAATAGATACGAGTTACAAACGAAGTCACAAAATAGATACGAGTTACAAACGAAGTCACGAAATAGATATGAGCTACAAACTAAGTTATGAAATAGATACGAGTTACAAACGAAGTTATGAAATAGATACGAGTTACAAACGAAGTTATGAAATAGTTACGAGTTACAAACGAAGTCACAAAATAGATACGAGTTACAAACGAAGTTAAAAAATAGACACGAGTTACAAACGAAGTCACAAAATAGATACGAGTTACAAACAAAGTCACGAAATAGATACGAGTTACAAAGTCATGAAATAGATACGAGAAACAACTTACAAATAGTTTTGCACAACGCTAATGTCAACCCTAAAGTCACACTTGAGGACCTAAAGACACCTCAAGAGGTGTCCATGATATTCAAATAGAGCTATTTGGAGGACCTTTTGATCAAATAGATGAAAAGTTAAAACCCTCAATTGTGAAAGAGGAAAGTCTCACGTTGATACCCATTTTCCAATGGATATTCTTTTTCTCCTGACCTTCTCCAGAAGGCAGGCAAAGAGGATGCATTATTTATTCCAGAGCCAACTCTTTGGAACACAGCTCTGCCCTTTCATCCGTTGCTGCTGTCCCTGACTCTCTGCCGCCCGAGGCGACCGCCTCAGTCTGCTTTGCATTCGGAGCAGCGAGAACAACAGGTTGACGAGACCCGAAAGGCCCCCCGAGTCTATTTCTTGCATATTTTAGCCTCTATTTCTGGCTTCTGCAGCTTCAATCGCTGTTTCTATTTTTCAACGTTTAATTTTTTTTCTCCCCTTTAAAATGTTGATTCCTCGCCTCCCCTTGGTCTGATAATCCATTTGAATGTGTCCTTCCCTCTTAAATCCCCACAGCTGTTCGGGCTTTGAAAATCCTTGATCCATCAAGAGAAGCAAAGGAACGAGTGAGAATGAAAAGAGACCGCCTTGGCAAACACCATCGCTATATATATATATATATATATATATATATATATATATATATGCAGATATTTATATAAGTATGTATATATGTGTGTGTAGTAAAAGGGGGGAAAGGCACCCATCAAAAATGACGCGAATACAAAAAACCGGTGAAACTCCTACCGTTCGGTGTATCATTAATCTGTCTAAAGTGGCTTTGATCTCCTCGAGTTTAATTAACTGATAATTATAACGTGATTCCGTGGTTTGCGTTCGGGGGAAAAAATGGTAAAGCAAAAGGCGACGGAGATTGAAAATCGAGTTTTGGAACGGAAAAGTAATTTTGAGGCCATTTCCCCCAAAGTACGGGCAGTCCCCGAGTTACATACATCTGACTTACAAATGACTCCTAGTTAAGAACGGGGCTGAGACAACAGGAAGTGAGAGAAATCTCCCCCTCGGAAGGCAAATTCACTTCTGGGGAAAAGGTGTCTCCACCTTGGATTTTGTTGGGAATCAGCCTGTGTTTGTGTTTCAGGATCCTGATGTGGGAAATGATGAGAGAAATGATGGTGGTGAGGCTGAAGTACAAGATTTTTTGTGTGTGTGTCAGGATTGACCTGAGAAACTGCAAGTCGTTTCTGGTGTGAGAGAACTGGCCGTCTGCAAGGATGTTGCCCAGGGGATGCCCAGATGATTTTGATGTTTTGTCATCCTTGTGGGAGGCTTCTCTCATGTCCCCACATGAGGAGCTGAAGCTGATAGAGGGAGCTCATCCGCCTCTCCCCGGATTCGAACTTGCATCCTGTCGGTCTTCAATCCTGCTGGCACAGGGATTTAACCCACTGCGCCACCAAGGACTCCGGGTACAAGATGGAGATGGTTTGGTCAATGATTTTCATACAGACAATGACAATGAGACCCCAGTGAAAAGGGCAGTTTCTCATGAGAATATCCCTGCTGAGCCTAGCAATGATGGTTCACTCCCTCTCTCTGTGAGCTCTCAAGATTTGGGTTTGACAATCTGACACCTGGGAATTTTAATGAGCAGCCAGATAGGGAGCTGAAGAATAGGCGGCTGGAGATTAGCCAGGATCGACAGCAAACTCAGTGTTTACGTCGTTCTGAAAGGCTTCGTCTGATAAGGGGTAAATGTGGGGGAAAGCAAAACCAATTTCTAAGTTTTGGGATATAAGGTTTGCCTCAAGGGGAAGCCTGTTAGATCAGGCATCATTTGGAAAGCAAGTTCATGTGCCATGGAAATCTTGTTCAAGGGATCTTGTTCTTGTGGAGTTAGAATCATAGAATCATAGAATCAAAGAGTTGGAAGAGACCTCATGGGCCATCCAGTCCAACCCCCTGCCAAGAAGCAGGAATGTTGCATTCAAATCACCTCTGACAGATGGCCATCTGTGTAAAAGCTTCCAAAGAAGGAGCCTCCACCACACTCCGGGGCAGAGAGTTCCACTGCTGAACGGTTCTCACAGGAAGTTATTCCTCATGTTCAGATGGAATCTCCTTTCTTGTAGTTTGAAGCCATTGTTCCGCGTCCTAGTCTCCAGGGAAGCAGAAACCAAGCTTGCTCCCTCCTCCCTGTGGCTTCCTCTCACATATTTATACATGGCTATCATATCCGCCCTGAGTCCCCACAGGGAGATAGGACGGGATATAATCTATCTATCTATCTATCTATCTATCTATCTATCTATGCCTGCCCATCTATCCATTCATCCATCTCTGTGTTCATCTATCTATGACTATCTATCTATCTATCTATCTATCTATCTATCTATCTGTTTGTGCCTGTCCATCCATCTATCCATCCATCCATCCATCCATCCATCTCTGTGTTTATCTATCCATCTATCTATGGCTATCATCTCTCTCTCTCTCTCTCTCTCTCTCTCCATCCATCCATCCATCCATCCATCCATGTGTTTATCTGTGTTTATCTATCCATCTATCTATGGCTATCATCTCTCTCTATCTCTCTCTCCATCCATCCATCCATCCATCCATCCATCCATCCATCCATGTGTTTATCTGTGTTTATCTATCCATCTATGGCTATCATCTCTCTCTCTCTCTCTCTCTCTCTCTCTCTCTCTCTCCATCCATCCATCTATCTATTTATTTGTCTATCCATTGAGGTATCTATGGCTATCTGTCCATCCATCCATCTCTATCTATCTATCTATCTATCTATTAGGCTTGGGCGGTTTCGTTCGTTAATTTCGTAATTCGTTATTAATCCGTATTTAAATTAGCTTACGATCCAATATTGAGCCATTTTGGAATAGTGTGAGGAGTAAATTAGATTCGAAACAATTTTTTCAATTTATTTCGTAATTATTTCGTAATTAATTATTTCGTAATTATTTTCGCATGTCTGGTGCAAGTTTTATAGTTGTTTGTTTTATGACACCAACAGTCAACAACAGAGGGAGAGGGAAGCTTCAGAAGTTCCCCCTGTCCCATTTGGAGGTTGTTTTTTTTAGCATATTGCGCAATCGCGTCCGCCATTAACGAATCGATTCGTAATTATACGAAATTTCGTATATTTCGAAATTTTTAAAAGGAAAATTTCGGAATTATTAAAAAAAACGAAACGCAAGGGCCCCGTAAAAACGAAACGAGTTTAGAACCAAAATTTTACGTGGTTACCCAAGCTTAATAGATAGAGTTGCATTATTACTATTATTATTATTATTATTAGGGCTGGACGATTTCGTTTGTTAATTTCGTAATTCGTTATTGATTCGTATTTAAATTAGCTTACGAAGCGATATTGAGCCATGCAGGAGCAACTAAAAATCGAAACGAATTTTTCAATTCATTTCGTAATCGTTTCGTAATCGTTTCGTAATCGTTTCGAAATCGTTTCGAAATCGTTTCGAAATTGTTTCGTTATTACTTCCGTATGTCTGGTGCAAGTTTTATAGTTGTTGTTTGTTTTATCAGTGATAAAAAAATAAATTATCACACCAACAGTCAACAACAGAAGTTCCCCCTGTCCCATTTGGAGGGTTTTTTAGCGTATTGCGCAATCGCGTCCGCCATTAACGAATCGATTCGAAATTTACGAAATTTCGTAAATAACGAATTTTTTTAAAAGAAAAATTCGGAATTCTTTTAAAAAACGAAACGGTATGGACCCCCTAAAAACGAAACGAGTTTAGAAACAAATTTTTCCGTGGTTACCCAGGCCTACTATTTAAGTCCTCACACTATTCCAAAATGGCTCAATATCGGATCGTAAGCTAATTTAAATACGAATTAATGACAAATTACGAAATTAACGAACGAAACCACCCGCCCTGAATCCCTCTGCGGAGCTCGAGATAGGATGGGATACAAATATCTGAAATAAATAAATACATAAATAATGAACCGCCCTGAGTCCCCATAGAGAGATATGACGGGATATAAATAGAGTTGTATTATTATTATTATTATTATTATTATTGAGGTCTTTTCCAAAACTGGGATTCTAGGATAATCTGGAACTGGCAACATTTTACCTGCGCAACTGAAAGGAGGAGAGGATGCCCGCCGGCTGTTCCCTCGTAGATCGTATTTTATATCTCACGCGAAAGCAAACAGAGATCTTTGGCTCCCTGCCCAGGCGGAGGGGAAAGCGTTCCTCTCTTAAGTCACACCAGGGACCGAATGAACTTTAGAAACCATAATCCGACTTCAGCCTCCTCCCGCCTTTCTCTCTCTCTCGCCTCTCACCCAAAGCTCATCGCATGCCGTTTCTTGGAAAGCGAGAAAGAAGAACGTTGGCCCTCTTGTTGGGTTCAAGGTGGGTCGCCAGGCATCCAAATATTACCAAAAGTATACATTATTTGTGGCAAAGCGAATGCCCGCTAGCGTTGACGGGGAACCCGGAAAGGTCCTTTTTCTCACTTCCTGTGGCTACAAAAATTAAGCCTCCTGTTGCGAAGGTTGGCAGACACAACTGGTACCAAATTGTGTTTAATTGGTCTCGTTTTAAGGATCAAGCGCTTTGTTTGGGGCTTTGAATGATTCATGTTGCTCTAAATGGGTTTAAACTGTTTGGGATTGATTTTACTGTACATCGAGCCGAGATCCTCGGATATAGGGAAAGACGTAAATACCTCAACGGAAGTTGTTGTTGCCTTGTCTTCAAGTCAATTCAAAGAGTTAGCAAAGCATGTAGTACTTTGGCCTTCGTTTGCCTTCAACCTGGTGAGATTCCTGATTCCGGTTTCGTTGGCAATAGTGGTTAGCGAAGCTCGCCAGGAATCCCTCGGTTATCCACGGTACTCGGAAAATCTTCCAAATTTCAGCATCACTATCATGTACTAATGATACTAATTGTAGGGCTGGGTAACCACGGAAAAATTTGTTTCTAAACTCGTTTCGTTTTGAGGGGTTTTTTGCGTTTCGATTTTTAAAAGAATTCCGAAATTTTCCTTTTAAAAATTTCGAAATACACGAAATTTCGTAAATTTCAAATTGATTTGTTAATGGCGGACGCGATTGCGCAATATGCTAAAAAAAAAACCCTCCAAATATGCTAAAAATATGCTGAAAAAATGCGAAAATAATTTCGAAACAATTTCGAAACAATTTCGAAACAATTACGAAACAATTACGAAATAAATTGAAAAAAACGTTTCGATTTTTAATTACTCCTGTATGGCTCAATATCGGATTGTAAGCTAATTTAAATACGAATTAATAACGAATTACGAAATTAACGAACGAAACCGCCCAGCCCTAACTAATTGGTTTGTGGCGAGATTGAAGAGGTACAGCCTTGTAGTGTAAGTGATTTGAGGGCATCCAGACCCCACTCAGCCAAGGAAACTCACTGATTGGGCAAGTCACACTCTCTCAGCCCCAGAGCAATTTAGGGTCACCATAAGTGGGAAATGACTGGGGAAGAAGACAATGGCAACAAAGGTAAAGCTATTGTAGGGTTTTCTTGGCAAGACATGCTCTATGGAGGTGGGCCACTGCTTCCTTGTGAGGCTGAGAGAGTGTGACTTGACCTGTTCTCATTTAGAGAGATAAAGGGAGGGAGGGAAGAAGATAGACAGCCATATATAGATAGATGCATGTGTATATATATATATATAGAGAGAGAGAGAGATGGATGAATAGTTACAGAGACTGGTAGACAGGAGATAGATAGATAGATAGATAGATAGATAGATAGATAGATAGTAGCCATAGATGGATGGATGGATAGATAGACAGACAGACAGAGACAGATGGATGGATGGTTGGATGGACAAACAGATAACCATAGACATAAATGGATAGACAGATAAATAGATACCCATAGATAGATAGATAGATAGATAGATAGATAGATAGATAGTAGCCATAGACAGATGGATAGACAGACAGACACGGATGGATGGATGGATGGTTGGTTGGTTGGATGGATGGATGGACAAACAGATAGCCATAGACATAAATGGATAGACAGATAAATAGAGAGCCATAGATAGATGGATGGATGAATAGATAGATAGATAGATAGATAGATAGATAGATGATAGCCATAGATAGATAGATGGATAGACAGATAGACAAACAGAGACAGATGGATGGATGGTTGGATGGACAAACAGATAGCCATAGACATAAATCGATAGACAGATAAATAGATAGCCATAGATGGATAGATAGATAGATAGATAATAGCCATAGATAGATGGCTAGACAGACAGACACGGATGGATGGATGGATGGATGGATGGATGGATGGAAAAACAGATAGCCATAGACATAAATGGATAGACAGATAAATAATAGCCATAGATAGATAGATAGATAATAGCCATAGATAGATGGATAGACAGACAGACATGGATGGATGGATGGACAAACAGATAGCCATAAACATAAATGGATAGATAAATAGATAGTCATAGATAGATGTACAGGATAGATAGAGATAGATAGTGACAAATGGATAGGTAGCTAGACAGACAGTTGGATGATAACCATCGACAGACAGACAGATAGACAGACACACAGATGGATGGATAGGCACAGCCACAGATAGATTAGATAGCCAATAGTAACATGGATGGATGGATGCATGGATGGATGGATGGATGGTTGAATAGATAGATAGATAGATAGATAGAGATAGATATAGATGAATGGACAGACAGATAGTCATAGATGCCTCAATGGATAGACAAATAAATAGATAGCCATGGATGGATGGAGAGAGGGGGGGGGATAATAAAGCCATAGATAGATGGATAGATAAACACAGAGATGGATGGATGGATAGATGGACAGGCACAGATAGATAGATAGATAGATAGATAGATAGATAGATAGATAGATAGACAGACAGATAGTAGCCATTGATAGATGGATAGATGAACACAGAGATGGATGGATGGATGGATAGATGGACAGGAACAAACAGATAGATAGATAAGATAGATAGATAGATAGATAGTTGCCATTGATAGATGGATAGATGAACACAGAGATGGATGGATGGATTGATAGATGGACAGGCACAAACAGATAGATAGATAGATAGATAGATAGATAGATAGATAGATAGTAGCCATTGATAGATGGATAGATGAATACAGAGATGGATGGATGGATGGATGGATGGATGGATGGATGGATGGACAGGAACAAACAGATGATAGATAGATAGATAGATAGATAGATAGATAGATAGATAGATAGATAGATGATAGTCATAGATAGATGGATAGGTAAACACAGATGGATAGATGGGCAGGCACAAACTGATAGGTAGATAGATAGATAGATAGATAGATAGATAGATAGATAGATAGATAGATAGATAGTAGATTGATAGAGATGGATGGACAGATAGTTATAGATACATAAATGGATAGATAGATAACTAGATAGCCATAAATGGATGGATGGATAGAAAATTAGCCATATATAGATGGATAGACAGATAGATAAACACAGAGATGGATGGATGGATGGATGGATGGACAGATAGCCACAGATAAATAACCATAGTAACACAGATGGGTGGATGGGTGGATGGATGGATGGATGAATAGATAGATGATAGATAGATAGATAGATAGATAGATAGATAGATAGATAGATAGATAGATAGATAGACACAGATGAATGGATGGACAGTCAGATAGCCATAGATACATCAATGGATAGACAGATAAATAGATAACCAGGATAGATAGACAGACAGGCAATTAGATGATAGCCATAGAGCAGGTGTCCTCAAACTATGGCCCGCGGGGCGGATACAGCCCTCCAAGGTCATTTACCCGGCCCTCGATCAGGATCAACCTAAGTCTGGAACTACTTAAAAGCACACAACAACAACAACAACAACAACAACAACAACAACAATCCTATCTCATCAGCCAAAGCAGGGCCACACTTCCTACTGAAATACTAATAAGCTTATATTTGTTTAAAAAATCTTCCTTTAATTATTGTATTGTTTTAAAGTGTTTTTTGAACTACAAATAAGATATGTGGAGTGTGCATAGGAATTCATTCATGGTTTTTTTTTTTTCAAATTATAATCCAACCCTCCAAAAGTTTGGGGGACGGTGACCTGGCCCTCTGTTCAAAAGGTTTGAGGACCCCTGCCATAGACAAATGGATAGACAGATAGATAAACACAGAGATGGACGGATAGATAGATAGATAGATAGATAGATAGATAGATAGATGATAGATAGATGTAGAATAAATAGATAGCCATAATAACATAGATTGATAGATAGATGAATGGATGGATAAATAGATAGAAAGACAGACAGATAGGAGAGAGACAGATAGATTGATAGTCATAGATAGAAATTATGGAAAATCCCAAATGTCTTCAACACCTGCTTTAAAGTTGATGCACAGTATCTCCGAAAGAACATCCTGTCCTGATGCACAGTGTGACTCAAAGCACAATGTGTCCCAATGCATCTTGATAAGATTTCGGAACATAAAATGCAATTTTCTGTGGAGCCAATGCCATTTTCTGCGCAAAATAACCGAACGCGAATTTTGTGTGAAATAGGCCTCCAATTGCAAAGATGCGCATCGGTGCACAATTTATCCCGACACCCAAGAAACATGTTTTGGGGGCATTTGGAGGGGGGAGGGTTGTTTTCGAACGCTGCTACGGAAATAGTGCCGGGGAGGGGGAACCATTCAACTCACCTACGAGGAGGTTTGAATCCATATTATGTCTAACTCTAGTCAGATTGAAACAAAAGGATTCTGGCTCGCGTCCCGTTTCCATCCGCCTGGAAAGGAGGGTCCAGGAACAGATTAATAACCTGGCCCCGTTGGGGAGCGAACAAGCAGATTTTAATTAAATGCAACCTTCCCTTTAGCAAGAAAATAAGACGCATTCTCCTGATAGAACCGTTCTGTATTTAACACACACACGCGCACCCCTCCCTTCAATCCTCTTGTTCTTTTGTTCGGTCACCCGCTCCCCCACTTCCTTTACTGTCTCTGTCTTGGAACGAGCTCCATCTGATTTGCATAAATTAGCAGAAGGCGTTGCGTTGCAGGAGGGGAGGGAAAGAAAGGCAAGATGGCACTCTGGGCTATGCGGTGGAAGGACGTTTTCGGGATCTATCAGTCTCTCTCTGTCCCATCTATTATATCTATTAGCTCTCTATCTCTATATGTTTCCATCCATCCGTCCATCCACATCTATCTGTATCTATCTATCTGTCTGTCTGTCTGTCTGTCTGTCTGTCTGTCTGTCTCTACCTGTCTATCATCTATCTATCTATCTATCTATCTATCATCTATCTGTCTGTCTGTCTGTCTGTCTGTCTGTCCGTCCGTCCGTCTGTCTCTGTCTGTCCGTCCGTCCGTCCATCCATCCGTCTGTCTGTCTCTACCTGTCCAACATCTGTGATCTATCTATCTATCTATCTATCTATCTATCTATCTATCTATCCATCCATCCATCCATCCATCCATCCATCCATCCATCTATCTATCTGTCTGTCTCTACCTGTCCAACATCTGTGATCTATCTATCTATCTATCTATCTATCTATCTATCTATCTATCTATCTATCTGTCCGTCCGTCCGTCCTTCTGTCTCTACCTGTCCAACATCTGTGATCTATCTATCTATCTATCTATCTATCTATCTATCTATCTATCATCTATCTATCTATCTATCTATCTATCTATCTATCTATCTAAAAGATCTGAACCAAGCTGTTGAGGAGAGGAGACTTGGAGGTCTCCCATACATTCAGCAAGCTATGACTACTTTGGGTTTGCAAGACCTGAGCAGGGTTGTTGAGAAGAGGGAAACATGGAGGTCTTCTCATTCATGGGGTTGTTTCCATTCAGGGAACTTCAGCTACCGTGAATTTGCAAGACTTGAGAAGAGCTGTTGAGGAGAAGGTAGACTTGGAGTCCTCTCATTCATGGCTTGAAGTCAAGTTGACTCAAGGAAGCCATGGCGGCCTTGAGGTTGCAAGATCTGAGCAGACCTCTTGCGGAGAAGGCGACTTGGGGGTCTTCTCATTCATGGGATCACCATGGCTTGATGTCAAGTTGACTCAAGGAAGCCATGGCGGCCTTGAGGTTGCAAGATCTGAGCAGAGCTCCTGGGGAGAAGGCGACTTGGGGATCTTCTCATTCATGGGATTATTTCCATTCATCAAGCTATGGCTACCTTGAGTTCGTAACACTTGAGAGAACTGTTGAGGACACGGTGACTTTGGAGGTTCCTCATTCATGGAGTCACCATGAGTTGAAGTCAGGTTAACTCAAGGAAATTTCATTCATGGGGTCACCATAGGTTAAGATCACGTTGACTCAAGGAAGCCATTGCTACCCTGAGTTTGCAAAACATGATCAGAACTGTTGAGGACAAGAGGAACTGAAGCTCTCTCATGAATGGGGTTGCTTCTATTCAGCAAGCCATGGATACCTTGAGTCTGAAAGTTGAGGAGGTGACTTGGAGGCCTCTCATTCATGGGGTCACCATAGGTTAAGATCAAGTTGACTCAAGAAAGCCATGACTACCTTGAGGTTGCAAGACTTGAGCAGAGCTGTTGAAGAAAGAATAACTTTGAGTCCTTTCATTCAAGGAGTAGCTTCCATCCCTGTTGAGGAGAAGGTGACTTGAAGGGCTTTCATTCATGGGGTCACCATGGGTTGATATCAAGTTGACTCAAGGAAGCCATGACTACCTTGAGTTTGCAAGACTTGAGCAGAGCTGTTGAGGAGAAGGAAGACTGAAAGTCTCTCATACATGGGGTCTCCATGGGTTGAGGTCTAATTGACTCACAGAAGACATAGCTACCTTGAGGTTGCAAGACTTGAGCAGAGCTGTTGAGGAAAGGATGACTTTGAGTCATTTCATTCAAGGAGTAGCTTCCATCCCTGTTGAGGAGAAGGTGACTTGAAGGGCTTTCATTCATGGGGTCACCATGGGTTGAGATCAAGTTGACTCAAGGAAGCTATAGCTACCTTGAGGTTGCAAGAGTTGAGCAGAGCTGTTGAGGAAAGGATGACTTTGAGTCCTTTCATTCAAGGAGTAGCTTCCATTCCTGTTGAGGAGAAAGTGACCTGGAGGGCTTTCGTTCATGGGGTCGCCATGGGTTGAGGTCAAGTTGACTCAAGGAAGTCATGGCTACCTTGAGGTTGCAAGAGTTGAGCAGAGCTGTTGAGGACAGGATGACTTGGAGACCTTTCATTCAATGAGTTGCTTCCATTCCTGTTGAGGAGAAAGTGACCTGGAGGGCTTTCATTCATGGGGTCACCATGGGTTGAGGTCAAGTTGACTCAAGGAAGCCATGGCTACCTTGAGGTTGCAAGAGTTGAGCAGAGCTGTTGAGGACAGGATGACTTGGAGACCTTTCATTCAATGAGTTGCTTCCATTCCTGTTGAGGAGAAAGTGACCTGGAGGGCTTTCATTCATGGGGTCACCATGGGTTGAGGTCAAGTTGACTCAAGGAAGCCATGGCTACCTTGAGGTTGCAAGAGTTGAGCAGAGCTGTTGAGGACAGGATGACTTGGAGGCCTTTCATTCAACGAGTTGCTTCCATTCCTATTGAGGAGAAGGTGACTTGGAGGCCTCTCATTCATGCATTCTCCATAGTTTGAGGTCAAGTTGACTCAAGGAAGCCATGGCTACCTGGAGGTTGCAGGAGTTGAGCAGAGCTGTTGAGGAAAGGATGACTTGGAGACCTTTCATTCAATGAGTTGCTTCCATTCCTGTTGAGGAGAAGGTGACTTGGAGGCCTCTCATTCATGCATTCTCCATATTTTGAGGTCAAGTTGACTCAAGGAAGCCATGGCTACCTGGAGGTTGCAAGAGTTGAGCAGAGCTGTTGAGGAAAGGATGACTTGGAGACCTTTCATTCAATGAGTTGCTTCCATTACCGTTGAGGAGAAGGTGACTTGGAGTTGAAGTCAACTTGACACCAATTATCAACAAATGCATTGTGCTTTGAGATACCTTATGCATGTGGTGCTTCACAACACACATGAACAATGGGAGCTCCCATCCTGCCCATATGAACATTCATGAAGAATGGAAGCCACAAAACCCCCTCCATGTGGTGCATCGCCTAAAGGTGGAAATTGGGCTTTGTGAGGAGAATGGGGAACTGCCTTGCTCCCCGTCTCCCCGAGATCCGGCCCGGGCTCCCAGCGTGCACCTTTCTCCACAGGGCTTAATCAGAGCAGGCACCACATCGAATTGATTAAAAGCTGTCCTGGCCAAATTGGAAAATAGAAAAATGATCCTGTAAAACCCGTTGTTTGTCTACGAACGCCTCGCTTCACATCAGTCGGGGGAGAAAGAGGTGAAAAATTAACGGGTCTCTCGCCGGTGATAATATTGCACTCCCCTCCCCTCCACCACCACAAAAAGAGAGAGAGAGAAAGAGAAAGAGGAAAGAAAGATCATTCTCATTAGGAGAACATATTCAGGAGAGAAAATGAGAAACACACACAGAGAGGAACAGATAGATAGATATGCGTTCCCTCTCGATCATGCGTTTCAGGGGCAAATCCGAGATGGAGAAATGAAATGGTATCCAATACAACTTTTTGATACTGTTGTTAAATATGTTTCTGCTCCGTTTCCTCTATTTTCTTATTTGTAAATGGTGATTGTTCCAATCTTAAATGGCTTCGATGTATGTATATGTAATGATACAGGGAGGACTATCAATACGTTGAGAGCCACTGCATGGTTTTGAGGGTTGGACCATGACTCTGGACACTGGCGTTCGAACTTCCACTGAATTATGGAGACACTCTCTCACCTCCAGAAAATAATAATAATAATAATAATAATAATAATAATAATAATAAAGTCTCGATGTTGTGGGAGGGGCTGCAGACCATGTGGTCAGAACTGGTACTCTTCAGGACTCAGACACCATTTTAAAGTCAGTAGAAGCAGAATGCTGGTGTGCAGTTTTCCTTAACTCTATGTTGTGGGAGGGGCTGTGGACCATGTGGTCAGAACTGGTACTCTTCAGGACTCAGACTCCATTTTAGAGTCAGTAGAAGCAGAATGCTGGTATGCAGTTTTCCTTAACTCTATGTTGTGGGAGGGGCTGCGGACCATGTGGTCAGAACTGGGACTGTTCAGGACTCAGACTCCATTTTAGAAATAAGTAGAATCAGATTGCTGGTATGCAGTTTTCCTTAACTCTATGTTGTGGGAGGGACTGTGGACCATGTGGTCAGAACTGGGACTGTTCAGGACTCAGACTCCATTTCAGAAGTCAGTAGAAATACAAACCTTCTTCAAGCCTCTTATACTAGTAATTTGTTGTGTATAAAAGTCAGATTGCTTACTGTATTGGTATGCAGTTTTTCTTAACTCTATGTTGTGGGAGGGGCTGCAGACCATGTGATTAGAACTGGGACTGTTCAGGACTCTGACTCCACTTTAGAAGTCAGTAGAAGCAGAATGCTGGTATGCAGTTTTCCTTAACTCTGTGTTGTGGGAGGGGCTGTGGACCATGTGGTCAGAACTGGGACTTTTCAGGACTCAGACTCCATTTCAGAAGTCAGTAGAAATACAAACCTTCTTCAAACCTCTTATACTAGTAATTTGTTGTGTATAAAAGCCAGATTGCTTACTGTATTGGTTTGAAGTTTTCCTTAACTCTATGTTGTGGGAGGGGCAGTGGACCATGTGGTCAGAACTGGGACTCTTCAGGACTCAGACTCCATTTCAGGAGTCAGTAGAAATACAAATCTTCTTCAAGCCTCCTATACTAGTAAATTGTTGTGTATATAAGTCAGATTGCTTACTGTATTGGCATGCAGTTTTCCTTAACTCTATGTTGTGGAAGGGGCTGTAGGCCATGTGGTCAGAACTGGGACTGTTCAGGACATAGACTCCGTTTTAGAAGTCGGTAGAAGCAGAATGCTGGTATGCAGTTTTCCTTAACTCTATGTTGTGGGAGGGGCTGTGGACCATGTGGTCAGAACTGGGACTGTTCAGGACTCAGACTCCATTTTAGAGTCAGTAGAACCAGAATACTGGTATGCAGTTTTCCTTAACTCTTTGTTGTGGGAGGGGCTGTGGACCATGTGGTCAGAACTGGGACTGTTCAGGACTCTGACTCCGTTTTAGAAGTCAGTAGAAGCAGAATTCTGGTATGCAGTTTTCCTTAACTCTATGTTGTGGGAGGGGCTGCGGACCATTTGGTCAGAACTGGGACAGTTCAGGACTCAGACTCCATTTCAGAAGTCAGTAGAAATACAAACCTTCTTCAAGCCTCTTATACTAGTAATTTGTTGTGTATAAAAGTCAGATTGCTTACTGTATTGGTATGCAGTTTTCCTTAACTCTATGTTGTGGGAGGGGCTGTGGACCATGTGGTCGGAACTGGGACTGTTCAGGACTCAGACTCCATTTCAGGAGTCAGTAGAAATACAAACCTTCTTCAAGCCTCTTATACTAGTAATTTGTTGTGTATAAAAGTCAGATTGCTTACTGTATTGGTATGCAGTTTTCCTTAACTCTATGTTGTGGGAGGGGCTGTGGACCATGTGGTCAGAACTGGGACTTTTCAGGACTCAGACTCCATTTTAGAAATCAGTAGAAGCAGAATACTTTCAAACTGGAGAGATGCTTTAGACTTTGAACTGTTAAGGTTTTAAGAAAGATGCCCAGTGTTATCTGCACGGAGAAACTATTTCAAATCCTATCTGTAACTGGATTGATAAGCAATGTACCTGTATGCTGTATGCTGAATACATGAAGTTTATGAGTAAACCAACTATATTATTTTAACAAAGACTACTTAATTTGGTCTCTTGAGAGAAGGGAGAGTAAATGTTTTAAGGCAAATGAGAGAACACTTCTGAAACTCTGCTATATATGTTTTTGTGCATTGGCATATCTTTGTCCCTGACAGTTCAAAGAGATATCTCGGTGTTCAAAGTACCCTCCCGTGCCTTAAGCCTTGCTTGGCTGTGGGTGAGGTTTGTGTGCATCAGTCGAGGAGACTAGCTGGGCTCATTCCCTAAATTCTGCGAGAATATGGTACCATTGAGGAGCTTGGAATGACATCCCATCTGTCTGTTGGAGGAGACGTGCTCCTCGTCTCTCTCCGGAGAGCTTCCAGTTTTGCCTCTCCTCCTTTCCACCGTGTTCCTCTCCCCCTCTCCCCCTCTCCGTTGGAGGCATGGCTGAGGAAGACGTTGCCGCTGCTCCCAATTTGTGACAGTGGTCTCGGTTTGTTTGCTCCTCGTGTCTTTCGGGGTGGGCATGGGGTTGCCTTTAACGCCAGGTAATTAAACACATGCCGCCCAAGGCCACGAAGCAGAGGGGAGGAGGCCCCGACACCCTCTCGATACCATCTCCGATCATTCAATTCTCATTGCTCCAATAATCCAGATCTAATTTGCCGGGAGCATCAGGAAAAGAGAGTTCTCACAGCAGTTCATTATGGAGTGTGACTAGCATTTCATTACGGCCCGGAGCCGGCTCCATGCGGAGGAACAATGCGCCGAAGAGAGCAGCCAGCCACCTTCAAATCCCCTTGGAAAAAGCACGGCAGCTTGATGGATCACTTCGCTGGGCTCAGAGAAGGTCACGTGCTCACCTTTGACCTCCGCTTTTGGGCTGAAGGTTCGGCCAAAGCCGGACAAAGAACCTGCTTCCTGCCGTTCCCTCGCTTTGATGTCTATCCGTAATAGAGTTCATCTTGTGGTGTCGGTGGTGTCTACAAGTCAGCTCTGACTTATGATGACCCTCTCTTAGTCTAATGCAGGGGTCCCCAAACTGTGGCCCGCGGGCCACTTCCGGCCCGCCAAGGGCCCTTATCCGGCCCGCAGAGGAGGAGCGCCCACCCCCACACAGTGCCCCTCCATTGGCAGGCTCACGCTATCCGTCAGGCCTGATGGACAGCGTGAGCCAGCCAAGGGAGGCTGCTCTGCGTGGTCTACTCACGAGTAAAGCACCTCGCGAGGTGCTTTACTTGCAAGTAGGCCACGTGGGCCTGCTCCCCCCTTGGCAGGCTCACGCTATCCGTCAGGCCCAATGGATAGCATGAGCCAGCCAAGGGAGGCTGCTCTGCATGGTCTACTCATGAGTAAAGCACCTCGCGAGGTGCTTTACTTGCAAGTAGGCCGCGTGGGCCTGCTCCCCCCTTGGCAGGCTCACGCTATCCGTCAGGCCCGATGGGCAGCGTGAGCCAGCCAAGGGAGGCTGCTCTGCGTGGTCTACTCACGAGTAAAGCACCTCGCGAGGTGCTTTACTTGCAAGTAGGCCGCGTGGGCCTGCTCCCCCCTTGGCATGCTCACGCTATCCGTCAGGCCCAATGGACAGCATGAGCTAGCCAAGGGAGGCTGCTCTGCGTGGTCTACTCATGAGTAAAGCACCTCGCGAGGTGCTTTACTTGCAAGTAGGCCGCGTGGGCCTGCTCCCCCCTTGGCAGGCTCACGCTATCCGTCAGGCCCGATGGGCAGCGTGAGCCAGCCAAGGGAGGCTGCTCTGCGTGGTCTACTCACGAGTAAAGCACCTCGCAAGGTGCTTTACTTGCAAGTAGGCCGTGTGGGCCTGCACCCCCCTTGGCAGGCTCACGCTATCCGTCAGGCCCATTGGGCAGCGTGAGCCAGCCAAGGGAGGCTGCCCCGGCGCTGCATGTAGTCATGCTGGCCACATGACCTTGGAGGTGTCTACGGACAACGCCGGCTCTTCGACTTAGAAATGCAGATGAGCACCACATCCCAGAGTCAGACACGACTGGACTTCATATCAGAGGAAAACCTTTAACCTGCTCTGCTCGCGAGGTGCTTTACTTGCAAGTAGGCCGCGTGGGCCTGCTCCCCCCTTGGCAGGCTCACGCTATCCGTCAGGCCCGATGGGCAGCGTGAGCCAACCAAGGGAGGCTGCCCCGGCGCTGCATGTAGTCATGCTGGCCACATGACCTTGGAGGTGTCTACGGACAACGCCGGCTCTTCGACTTAGAAATGCAGATGAGCACCACACCCCAGAGTCAGACACGACTGGACTTCATATCAGAGGAAAACCTTTAACCTGCTCTGTGTGGTCTACTCACGAGTAAAGCACATCACGAGGTGCTTTACTTGCAAGTAGGCCGCGTGGGCCTGCTCCCCCCTTGGCAGGCTCACGCTATCCGTCAGGCCCGATGGACAGCGTGAGCCAGCCAAGGGAGGCTGCCCCGGTGCTCCATGCAGTCATGCTGCCCACATGGCCTTGGAGATGTCTACGGACAACGCCGGCTCTTCGACTTAGAAATGCAGATGAGCACCACACCCCAGAGTCAGACACGACTGGACTTCATATCAGAGGAAAACCTTTAACCAGGAAAATTGTGGAAGATCCAGGGTGGGAGAAAGAACTCTTGTCTGTTGGAGCTGGGTATGAATGTTTCAATTGGCCACCTTGATTGCCATTTCATAGCCTGACGGTTTTTAGGGAGAATCCTTTGTTGAGAGGTGATTAGTTGGCCCTGATTGTTTCTTGTCTGGAGTTCCCCTGTGTTTGAGGGGTATTCTTTATTTACAGTTCTAATTTTAGTGTTTTTTAAATACTGGTAGCCAGATTTTGTTCAGACTAGAAATAGGAAGATGTCCTATTCCCTGCTCCTGGAATTACTGCCTCAAGAGGGCTAGAAAGAACCCCCCTCTAAGGGCCCTTCCACACAAAAACATAAGATATGTGCAATGTGCATAGGAATTTTTTTAAAAAACTATAATCCGGTCCTCCATCGGTCTGAGGGACAGTAAACTGGCCCCCGGTTTTAAAAGTTTGAGGACCCCTGGTCTAATGTCTTCTTCTGAGGCTGAGAGTGGCCAACTGATAGACAATAATGACCTTCTAGAGCAGAGGTTCTCCATCTTCCTAATACCCTGAACAGGGGCGGCTCGACCCATTACGCAAAGTAAGCATTCACAGTATAGTTGATTTTGCCCAGGGGTGCTCTTGAGGCACTCTTGGGGGAAAATAGACCTTGACATATGCAAGTTGTAGTTACTGGGATGTATAGTTCACCTACAATCAAAGAGCACTCTGAACTCCACCAATGATGGAACTGAACCAAATTTGGCCCCCAGAACTCCCATCAACAGAAAATACTGGAAGGGTTTTGTGGGCATTGACCTTGAGTCTTGGAGTTGTAGTTCACCAACATCGAACAATGGGCTCAAACAAAAATGGTTTTGGACCAAACATGGCACAAATATTCAACATTCCCAAATGTAAACACTGGTGGAGTTTGGGGAAGATATATCATATTTGCTGTGTGGTGTAAAGAGTTCAAGTTCATCTTATTTCGTTTCCTCTTTCCTTCTACCCTTCCAAGCATCATTGTCTAGTGCAGTGTTTCTCAACCTTCTTAAGGGATCTGGACCAAACTTGGCACGAATACTCAATATTCCCAAATGTGAACACTGCTAGAGTTTGGGGAAAATATATCGTATTTGCTGTGTGGTGTAAAGAGTTCAAGTTCATCTTGTTTAGTTTCCCCTTTCCTTCTACCCTTCCGAGCATCATTGTCTAGTGCAGTGTTTCTCAACCTTCTTAATGGATCTGGACCGAACTTGGCACAAATACTCAATATTCCTAAATGTGAACACTGGTGGAGTCTGGGGAAAATATATCATATTTGCTGCGTGGCATAAAGAGTTCAAGTTCATCTTGTTTAGTTTCCCCTTTCCTTCTACCCTTCCAAGCATCATTGTCTATTGCAGTGTTTCTCAACCTTCTTAGTGGATCCGGACCACACTTGGCACAAATACTCAATATTCCCAAATGTAAACACTGGTGGGTTTGGGGAAAATATATCGTATTTGCTGTGTGGCGTAAAGAGTTCAAGTTCATCTTATTTCGTTTCCTCTTTCCTTCTACCCTTCCAAGCATCATTGTCTAGTGTAATGTTTCTCAACCTTCCTAATGGATCTGGACCGAACTTGGCACAAATACTCAATATTCCCAAATGTAAACACTGGTGGGTTTGGGGAAAATATATCGTATTTGCTGTGTGGCGTAAAGAGTTCAAGTTCATCTTGTTTAGTTTTCCCTTTCCTTCTACCCTTCCAAGCATCATTGTCTAGTGCAGTGTTTCTCAACCTTCTTAATGGATCTGGACCGAACTTGGCACAAATATTCAATATCCCCAAATGTGAACACTGTTGGAGTTTGGGGAAAATATATCGTATTTGCTGTGTGGCGTAAAGAGTTCAAGTTCATCTTGTTTAGTTTCCCCTTTCCTTCTACCCTTCCAAGCATCATTGTCTAGTGCAGTGTTTCTCAACCTTCTTAAGGGATCTGGACCAAACTTGGCACGAATACTCAATATTCTCAAAATGTGGACACTGTTGGAGTTTGGGGAAAATATATCGTATTTGCTGTGTGGCGTAAAGAGTTCAAGTTCATCTTGGTTAGTTTCCCCTTTCCTTCTACCCTTCCAAGCATCATTGTCTAGTGCAGTGTTTCTCAACCTTCGTAATGGATCTGGACCAAACTTGGCACAAATACTCAATATCCCCAAATGTGAACACTGTTAAAGTTTGGGGAAAATATATCGTATTTGCTGTGTGGCGTAAAGAGTTCAAGTTCATCTTGTTTAGTTTCCCCTAAGATGGGAGGATTTTCCAACTGTTTCCAAAAAGGAAGAGAAGGACAGGTAGAGAGATCTTCAGCCTTCTCTGCAAAGGGGCTCCTAAGACCATCCAAAATATGTGTTTTCTGATGGTGTTTGGTGACCCCTCTGAAACCCCCTCGTGACCCCTCCACAGGTCTTGACCCCCAGGTTGAGAAACATTGTGGAGTCCAGCAAATATGCCACACAATGGCTCTTTGTTGCCTCCATTGCCTCTGAGAGAGTATGTCTTGTCCAAGGATTCAAACTCTTGTCTCCAGAGTCGTAGCCTGACCCTCAAACCACCCTGGTTCTCGGACTCAGGACAACCTTCTTCTAGAGTTTCCATGGCTGGGTTTAGAGCAGGTTTGCCGCTGTTGCCTTTCCCCATAAGAGAGAGAAAGGAGGAGAAAATGATAGATCATATTTACCCAACCAAGCCAGAAATCACTATTTTATGGAGCTTGGGATTATTGATCAGTTTCAGAAATGGCCAAGGATATATGGCTCTGCTGGCCGGCAGCCAAGCTGGTGGAGATACGGCCTTTATGGGATTGCGGTGGAATCACATGGGGGAACGGAGCAAGAGAAAGCAAATATATCAGTTTATTATGGGTGAAGTGGGGTTCAGGGCTTTCCCTGTCACTTAGGACTTAAAGAAATGGCTTCGGAAGTGCACTTGGTTTGGCCTCTCAGAAGGAAGAAGCACCTCAAGGTCGTATTGAAGCAAGCCAACAACCCATGTAGTCCAGCTTTCCATTTGCAGGGTGATGAATTGGCTATACCATCCGTTGACTTTGAAATATGGGTTTTAGAAGGAGAAGATCACAGCGTATGGACTCCATGGGCCATCCAATCCAACCCCTAACTTGTAGGAATACGCAACTAAAGCCCTTCCACCCTCTATTGAAAGAGTTCCCAAGGTCCATCATCTTCTGAGGAATACGCAACTAAAGCCCTTCCACCCTCTATTGAAAGAGTTCCCAAGGTCCATCATCTTCTGAGGAAGTCCAACCCTATATCAAACAACTCTAACAACCAGGGATTTCTTCCTAATTTTGAGGTTGTCTTGATATAATTCATAACTATAGCCCTTCCATCCTCTACTGAAAGACTTCCGAAGGTCCATCACCTTCTCAGGAAGTCCATCCCCATATCAAACAACTCCAACAGCCAAGGATTGCTTTCTAATTTTGAGGTTTTCTGATTACTATCCATAACTAAAGCCCTTCCATCTTCTATTGAAAAACATCCCAAAGTCCATCACCTTCTCAGGAAATCCATCCCCATATCAAACAACTCCAACAGCCAAGGATTTCTTCCTAATTTTGAGATTTAATTGCCACTATCTATAACTAAAGCCCTTCCATCCTCTACTGAAAGACCTCCCAAGGTCTATCACCTTCTCAGGAAGTCCATCCCCATATCAAACAACTCTAACAACCAAGGATTTCATCCTAATTTTGAGTTTTAATTGCCACAATCCATAACTAAAGCCTTTCCATCCTCTACTGAAAGATCTCCCAAGGTCTATCACCTTCTCAGGAAGTCCATCCCCATATCAAACAACTCCAACAGCCAAGGATTGCTTTCTAATTTTGAGGTTTTCTGATTACTATCCATAACTAAAGCCCTTCCGTCCTCTACTGAAAGACCTCCCAAGGTCTATCACCTTCTCAGGAAGTCCATCCCCATATCAAACAACTCTAACAACCAAGGATTTCATCCTAATTTTGAGTTTTAATTGCCACAATCCATAACTAAAGCCTTTCCATCCTCTACTGAAAGATCTCCCAAGGTCTATCACCTTCTCAGGAAGTCCATCCCCATATCAAACAACTCCAACAGCCAAGGATTGCTTTCTAATTTTGAGGTTTTCTGATTACTATCCATAACTAAAGCCCTTCCATCTTCTATTGAAAAACATCCCAAAGTCCATCACCTTCTCAGGAAATCCATCCCCATATCAAACAACTCCAACAGCCAAGGATTTCTTCCTAATTTTGAGATTTAATTGCCACTATCTATAACTAAAGCCCTTCCGTCCTCTACTGAAAGACCTCCCAAGGTCTATCACCTTCTCAGGAAGTCCATCCCCATATCAAACAACTCTAACAACCAAGGATTTCATCCTAATTTTGAGTTTTAATTGCCACAATCCATAACTAAAGCCTTTCCATCCTCTACTGAAAGATCTCCCAAGGTCTATCACCTTCTCAGGAAGTCCATCCCCATATCAAACAACTCCAACAGCCAAGGATTGCTTTCTAATTTTGAGGTTTTCTGATTACTATCCATAACTAAAGCCCTTCCATCTTCTATTGAAAAACATCCCAAAGTCCATCACCTTCTCAGGAAATCCATCCCCATATCAAACAACTCCAACAGCCAAGGATTTCTTCGTAATTTTGAGATTTAATTGCCACTATCTATAACTAAAGCCCTTCCATCCTCTACTGAAAGACCTCCCAAGGTCTATCACCTTCTCAGGAAATCCATCCCCATATCAAACAACTCCAACAGCCAAGGATTTCTTCCTAATTTTGAGATTTAATTGCCACTATCTATAACTAAAGCCCTTCCATCCTCTACTGAAAGACCTCCCAAGGTCTATCACCTTCTCAGGAAGTCCATCCCCATATCAAACAACTCTAACAACCAAGGATTTCATCCTAATTTTGAGTTTTAATTGCCACAATCCATAACTAAAGCCTTTCCATCCTCTACTGAAAGATCTCCCAAGGTCTATCACCTTCTCAGGAAGTCCATCCCCATATCAAACAACTCCAACAGCCAAGGATTGCTTTCTAATTTTGAGGTTTTCTGATTACTATCCATAACTAAAGCCCTTCCATCTTCTATTGAAAAACATCCCAAAGTCCATCACCTTCTCAGGAAATCCATCCCCATATCAAACAACTCCAACAGCCAAGGATTTCTTCCTAATTTTGAGATTTAATTGCCACTATCTATAACTAAAGCCCTTCCATCCTCTACTGAAAGACCTCCCAAGGTCTATCACCTTCTCAGGAAGTCCATCCCCATATCAAACAACTCTAACAACCAAGGATTTCATCCTAATTTTGAGTTTTAATTGCCACAATCCATAACTAAAGCCTTTCCATCCTCTACTGAAAGATCTCCCAAGGTCTATCACCTTCTCAGGAAGTCCATCCCCATATCAAACAACTCCAACAGCCAAGGATTGCTTTCTAATTTTGAGGTTTTCTGATTACTATCCATAACTAAAGCCCTTCCGTCCTCTACTGAAAGACCTCCCAAGGTCTATCACCTTCTCAGGAAGTCCATCCCCATATCAAACAACTCTAACAACCAAGGATTTCATCCTAATTTTGAGTTTTAATTGCCACAATCCATAACTAAAGCCTTTCCATCCTCTACTGAAAGATCTCCCAAGGTCTATCACCTTCTCAGGAAGTCCATCCCCATATCAAACAACTCCAACAGCCAAGGATTGCTTTCTAATTTTGAGGTTTTCTGATTACTATCCATAACTAAAGCCCTTCCATCTTCTATTGAAAAACATCCCAAAGTCCATCACCTTCTCAGGAAATCCATCCCCATATCAAACAACTCCAACAGCCAAGGATTTCTTCCTAATTTTGAGATTTAATTGCCACTATCTATAACTAAAGCCCTTCCATCCTCTACTGAAAGACCTCCCAAGGTCTATCACCTTCTCAGGAAGTCCATCCCCATATCAAACAACTCTAACAACCAAGGATTTCATCCTAATTTTGAGTTTTAATTGCCACAATCCATAACTAAAGCCTTTCCATCCTCTACTGAAAGATCTCCCAAGGTCTATCACCTTCTCAGGAAGTCCATCCCCATATCAAACAACTCCAACAGCCAAGGATTGCTTTCTAATTTTGAGGTTTTCTGATTACTATCCATAACTAAAGCCCTTCCGTCCTCTACTGAAAGACCTCCCAAGGTCTATCACCTTCTCAGGAAGTCCATCCCCATATCAAACAACTCTAACAACCAAGGATTTCATCCTAATTTTGAGTTTTAATTGCCACAATCCATAACTAAAGCCTTTCCATCCTCTACTGAAAGATCTCCCAAGGTCCATCGTCTTCTCAGGAAGTCCATTCCCATATCAAACAATTCCAACAGTCAAGGATTTCTTCCTAATTTTGAGGTTTAATTGCCACTATATATAACTAAAGCCCTTCCATCCTCTACTGAAAGACCTCCCAAGGTCTATCACCTTCTCAGGAAGTCCATCCCCATATCAAACAACTCCAACAGCCAAGGATTGCTTTCTAATTTTGAGGTTTTCTGATTACTATCCATAACTAAAGCCCTTCCATCTTCTATTGAAAGACATCCCAAGGTCCATCACCTTCTCAGGAAGTCCATCCCCATATAAAAACAACTCTAACAGCCAAGGATTGCTTTCTAATTTTGAGGTTTTCTGATTACTATCCATAACTAAAGCCCTTCCATCTTCTATTGAAAGACATCCCAAGGTCCATCGTCTTCTCAGGAAGTCCATTCCCATATCAAACAATTCCAACAGTCAAGGATTTCTTCCTAATTTTGAGATTTAATTGCCACTATTCATAACTAAAGCCCTTCCATCCTCTACTGAACGACCTCCCAAGGTCTATCACCTTCTCAGGAAGTCCATCCCCATATCAAACAACTTCTTCCATCCTTCATTGCCAGGTTGATAAAAGTGGACAAGGCAGGAAGGAAGGAAATAGCAGAAGGGATTGCATATATATATATATATATATATATATATATATATATATATATATATATATATGGAGAGAGTGTGCGAATGCGGATGATGTGTCGTCTGGAGGGGGTTGTGAGTTATTTATAGCTGTAGCTCCTGAGAAAGGAGAGATATCACTGCCAGAGAGAGAGAGAGATGGTAGAAATAATTCCGGAGACAGACGCCTCTGCCTTTGGTGAGAACGCTGCATGACAATTGCCTTCAGCGTGCAATGGAGGGGGAGGAGGAGGAAAAGGTTGGAGGTTTGATGGAAAGAGATGCACCGGATCCCTTCCAGATTTGCTACACATCCTTCAGGTGCTTCACAGGTGCCCAAAACGAATGGCCAAGATGGCCAAAGTAATTCAGTTTGCTTTTGCCTGAGCCGACAGGGCAGCATTGTATTCTGCTCTCAACTTTGGACTTCAATTGCAACTAAAAGAAGGTGAGTGCGAGTGGGTTTCAGAGGGCCAAAGACCATCAGAACACACATATTTCCGAAGGTCTTAGGAACCCCTTTGGCAGAGGAGGCTCAAGATCTCTCCACCTGTCCTCTTCCTTTTTGGAAAGAGACAGCAAATCTTCCCACCAAAAGCGTTCCTCTGCTGTGAGGGCTGTTTCCGAGGCTCCAAGCAGCGAGGGGAGAGCAGGCGTGCTCGGCACATGACAGCTATAATTGGCCGGCCTTTCAGCCAAGGGGAGGGCTGTTTCTGAGGCTCCAAGCAGGGAGACTTCTTTGTGGTCGCTAGTGCCCTAGAGATTCTGGGGAGCATATATTCCAAGCCCCATTATCCTTTTCACAATTTGTTTCCACACACCGGCACAAGCCTTGCAATCCGTAGAGGAGGTCCTGCTCTCGGTCCCACTCCCATCTCAAGTGCGGCTGGTGGGAACGAGAGAGGGGGCCTTCTTTGTGGTTGCTAGTGCCCTAGAGATTCTGGGGTACATATTTTCCAAGCCCCATTATCCTTGTCCAATGGCCACAATTTGTTTCCACACATCAGCACAAGCCTTGCAATCTGCTGAAGAGGTCCTGCTTTCAGTCCCACTCCGATCTCAAGTGCAGCTGGTGGGAATGAGAGAGGGGGCCTTCTTTGTGGTTGCTTGTGCCCTAGAGATTCTGGGTAATATATGTTCCAAGCCCCATTATCCTTGTCCATTGGCCACAATTTGTTTCCACACACCAGCACAAGCCTTGCGATCCGCAGAGGAGGCCCTGCTCTCGGTCCCACTCCCATCTCAAGTGCAGCTGGTGGGAATGAGAGAGGGGGCCTTCTTTGTGGCTGCTAGTGCCCTAGAGATTCTGGGGAGCATATGTTCCAGGCCCATTGGCCACAATTTTTTCCACACACTGCACAAGCCTTGCAATCCGCAGAGGAGGCCCTGCTCTCGGTCCCACTCCCATCTCAAGTGCGGCTGGTGGGAATGAGAGAGGGGGCCTTCTTTGTGGTCGCTAGTGCTCTAGAGATTCTGAGGAGCATATGTTCCAAGCCCCATCATCCTTGTCCATTGGCCACAATTTGTTTCCACACACCTGCCGAAGCCTTGCAATCCACAGAGGAGGTCCTGCTCTCAGTCCCACTCCCATCTCAAGTGCGGCTGGTGGGAACGAGAGAGGGGGCCTTCTCTGTGGTCGCTAGTGCCCTAGAGATTCTGAGGAACATATGTTCCAAGCACCATCATCCTGGTCCATTGGCCACAATTTGTTTCCACACACCGGCCTAAGCCTTGTCATCCGCAGAGGAGGTCCTGCTCTCGGTCCCACTCTCATCTCAAGTGTGGCTGGTGGGAACAAGAGAGGGGTCCTTCTTTGTGGTTGCTAGTGCCCTAGAGATTCTGGGGAACATATGTTCCAGGCCCCTTGGCCACAATTTGTTTCCACACACTGCACAAGCCTTGTGATCCGCAGAGGAGGCCCTGCTCTCGGTCCCACTCCCGTCTCAAGTGCGGCTGGTGGGAACGAGAGAGGGGGCCTTCTTTGTGGTCGCTAGTGCCCTAGAGATTCTGGGGAGCATATGTTCCAAGCCCCATCATCCTTGTCCATTGGCCACAATTTGTTTCCTCACACCGGCCTAAGCCTTGTCATCCGCAGAGGAGGTCCTGCTCTCGGTCCCACTCCCGTCTCAAGTGAGGCTGGTGGGAACAAGAGAGGGGGCCTTCTTTGTGGTTGCTAGTGCCCTAGAGATGCTGGGGAACATATATTCCAAGCCCCATCCTTGTCCATTGGCCATAATTTCTTTCCACACACCAGCACAAGCCCTGCGATCCGCAGAGGAGGCCTTGCTCTCAGTCCCACTCCTGTCTCAAGTGTGGCTGGTGGGAACAAGAGAGGGGCCTTCTTTGTGGTTCCTAGTGCCCTAGAGATTCTGGGGAGCATATGTTCCAAGCCCAATCATCCCTGTCCAATGGCCACAATTTGTTTCCACACAGCGGCCTAAGCCTTGCGATCCGAAGAGGAGGCCCTGCTCTAGGTCCCACTCCCGTCTCAAGCACGGCTGGTGGGAACGAGAGATTGGGCCTTCTTTGTGGTCGCTAGTGCTCTAGAGATTCTGGGGAGTATATGTTCCAAGCCTCATCATCCTTGTCCATTGGCCACAATTTGTTTCCACACACCTGCCGAAGCCTTGCAATCCGCAGAGGAGGTCCTGCTCTCAGTCCCACTCCCGTCTCAAGTGCGGCTGGTGGGAACGAGCCTTCTTTGTGGTTGCTAGTGCCCTAGAGATTCTGGGGAGCATATGTTCCAAGCCCAATCATCCTTGTCCATTAGCCACAATTTGTTTCCTCACACCGGCCTAAGCCTTGTCATCCGCAGAGGAGGTCCTGCTCTCGGTCCCACTCTCGTCTCGAGTGCGGCTGGTGGGAACAAGAGAGGGGGCCTTCTTTGTGGTTGCTAGTGCCCTAGAGATTCTGGGGAACATATGTTCCAGGCCCCTTGGCCACAATTTGTTTCCACACACTGCACAAGCCTTGCGATCCGCAGAGGAGGCCCTGCTCTTGGTCCCACCCCCGTATCAAGCACGGCTGGTGGGAACGAGAGAGGGGGCCTTCTTTGTGGTCACTAGTGCCCTAGAGATTCTGGGAAGCATATTTTCCAAGCACCATCATCCTTGTCCATTGGTCGCAATTTGTTTCCTCAATCCAGGCGCTGGATGTTCCTGTTCGCAACGGAAGGCCCAACCTGCCTTCCGAAAGAGGAATATATCGCACCTCTTGCCATAAATCAGAGTCAACTTGACACCAAAGCAAAGACGTTGCCCCCTCCAAGTACGAATCCTCCTCCCTTGCATTAAATTTTCATCCAGTCCCCAAATTTACAGCATTGCAGAGATGCTGAAAAACCTTTCGCTTGCATGTGCTGTTTTTGCATCCCCTTGGTCAGTCGGTTCCCTTTTCCAATGGCTCTAACGTTTTTAATGACGACGACGACGCTGGAAATTTTGGGAAAGTCCTTGGGGAGATGGTAGAGAAGTCTATATCTCTCCCCTCCCTCCACGGTTACCCCACATCAAAGATTTCCTGCGCATCGTTTCTTCCAGGCTGCAAAACCCAAAGTGGGTTGGAGCCGGAGAGGAAGAAAGAGAGGTCCCTTTGGACACTTGACGACTCCAGAGCATAAAGATTAACAGCCCTTTAATAATGCAGAAAAATCCCAGGCAAGTGCAGGACGCCTCTTCTTCCACTCTATTAATATTTCTTCCTCGCTGCGGTGCCGCCGCACCAGATGGCTCCCAGCATTAAAGCCCTTCAGCCCCGCGCATGAGTTCGCCGCTGCAAGATCTGAGCAGGTTTCACTTTCCTGGGTGAGAATTGCGTCAGGCTGGGCCATCAAGAAGGAGAGAGAAGCCTGGGCATGGCATACGATGGCATGCGCCGCTCATGTATCCAGGGATCTCCTCTTCTGATGACATGCAAAAACCATGCGGGACATCTGCACATGAAAGAGCATCTAAAGACCTCAGTAAATAAAATATTGACGTCTTACAATTGGGGAGTTTCGGTATTTTGGTATCCAGGACAGGGTTTATTTATCATGTCAGAAGCGAATTGAGAATACCGTTATAAGGCATTAAAAAGCCACAAAGTTTGTATGGATGGGACTCTACAACTCAGTTGATAGATATCACTTGTAGGGATGGGACTCTAGAACCCATTGGATGGATGCAATTTGTATGGAAGGGACCCTAGAACCCATATAATGGGCACCATTTGGCAGGATTGGGCTCTACAACCCATTGGATGGACACCATTTGTAGGGACGGGACTCATAGAATCATAGAATCAAAGAGTTGGAAGAGACCTCATGGGCCATCCAGTCCAACCCCCTGCCAAGAAGCAGGAATATTGCATTCAAATCACCCCTGACAAATGGCCATCCAGCCTCTGCTTAAAAGCTTCCAAAGAAGGAGCCTCCACCACACTCCGGGGCAGAGAGTTCCACTGCTGAACGGCTCTCACAGTCAGGAAGTTCTTCATAATGTTCAGATGGAATCTCCTCTCTTGTAGTTTGAAGCCATTGTTCCACGTCCTAGTCTCCAAGGAAGCAGAAAACAAGCTTGCTCCCTCCTCCCTCTGGCTTCCTCTCACATATTTATACATGGCTATCATATCTCCTCTCAGCCTTCTCTTCTTCAGGCTAAACATGCCCAGTTCCCTAAGCCGCTCGTCATAGGGCTTGTTCTCCAGACCCTTGATCATTTTAGTCGCCCTCCTCTGGACACATTCCAGCTTGTCAATATCTCTTTTGAATTGTGGTGCCCAGAATTGGACACAATATTCCAGATGTGGTCTAACCAAAGCAGAATAGAGGGGTAGCATTACTTCCTTAGATCTAGACACTATGCTCCTATTGATGCAGACCAAAATCCCATTGGCTTTTTTTGCCGCCACATCACATTGTTGGCTCATGTTTAACTTGTTGTCCACGAGGACTCCAAGATCTTTTTCACACGTACTGCTCTCGAGCCAGGCATCGTCCCCCATTCTGTATCTTTGCATTTCATTTTTTCTGCCAAAGTGGAGTATCTTGCATTTGTCACTGTTGAACTTCATTTTGTTAGTTTTGGCCCATCTCTCTAATCTGTCAAGATCGTTTTGAATTCTGCTCCAACCCATTTGATGAACACCATTTGTAGGGATGGGACTCTAGAACCCATTTGATGGACACCATTTGTAGGGATGGGACTCTAGAACCCATTTGATGGACACCATTTGTAGGAATGGGACTCTAGAATCCATTGGATGGATACCATTTGTATGGATGCAACTCTAGAACTCATTGGATGGATACCATTTTTACGGATGGGACTCTCCAACTCATTGGATGGACACCATTTGTAGGGATGGGACTCTAGAGCCCATTTGATGAACACCATTTGTAGGGATGGAACTTTACAATCCACTGGATGGACACCATTTGTAGGGATGGGACTCAACCCATTTGATGGATATCATTTGTACAAATGGGACTCTACAACCCATTGGATGGACACCATTTGTACGGATGGGACTCTAGAACCCATTTGGTGGATACCATTTGTAAGGATAGGACTCTAGAACCCATTTGATGTATACCATTTGTAGGGACGAGACTCTACCACCCATTTGATGAACACCATTTGTAGGGATGGGACTCTACAACACATTGGATGGACACCATTTGTAGGAATGGTACTCAATCCATTTGATGGATACCATTTGTACGGATGGGAGTCTACAACCCATTGGATGTATACCATTTGTATTATTATTATTATTATTATTATTATTATTATTATGTTCAGAGTACATAAGAATTAATTCATTTTTTTTTCAAATTATAATCCGGCCCTCCAACAGTTTGAGGGACTGTGATCTAGTCCTCTGTTTAAAAAGTTTGAGGACCCCTGATCTAAAGCTTTGGAGAGTTTCTGTTCAACCGTCTGCAAATTCCCTGCTTGGGTGGTGATGGCATGATCGTCAGCATAGATGAAACTCTCTGTCCCTTCTGGTAGTGGCTGGTCCTTTGTGTAAATGTTAAACATTGATGGAGCAAGCTGGTTTTCCCTGTAATAGGCAGTAAGAGCATCTAAAGCTTTGAAGAGCTTCTGTTCAACCATCTCCAAACTCCCTGTTTGGGTGGTGATGGCAGGATCGTCAGCATAGATGAAACTCCCTGTCCCTTCTGGCAGTGACTGATCATTTGTTTAAATGTTAAACATGGATGGAGCAAGCTGGTTTTCCCTGTAATAGGCAGTAAGAGCACCTCAAGCTTTGGAGAGCTTCTGTTCAACCATCTCCAACTCCCTACTTGGGTGGTGATGGCATGATCGTCAGCATAGATGAAACTCTCTGTCCCTTCTGGCATTGGCTGGTCCTTTGTGAAAATGTTAAACCTTGATGGAACCAGCCGGTTTTCCCTGTAATAGGTGGTAAGAACATCTAAAGCTTTGGAGAGCTTCTATTCAACGATCTCCAAACTGCTTGGGTGGTGATGGCATGATTGTCAGCATAGATGAAACTCTCTGTCCCTTCTGGCAGTGGCTGGTCCTTTGTGTAAATGTTAAACATTGATGGAGCAAGCTAGTTTTCCCTCTAATAGGCAGTAAGAGCATCTAAAGCTTTGAAGAGCTTCTGTTCAACCATCTCCAAACTCCCTGCTTGGGTGGTGATGGCATGATCGTCAGCATAGTTGAAACTCTCTGTCCCTTCTCTCAGTGGCTGGTCCTTTGTTTAAATGTTAAACATTGATGGAACAAGCCGGTTTTCCCTGTAATAGGTGGTAAGAACATCTAAAGCTTTGGAGAGCTTCTATTCAACGATCTCCAAACTCCCTGCTTGGGTGGTGATGGCATGATCGTCAGCATAGATGAAACTCTCTGTCCCTTCTGGCAGTGGCTGGTCCTTTGTGTAAATGTTAAACATTGATGGAGCAAGCTAGTTTTCCCTCTAATAGGCAGTAAGAGCATCTAAAGCTTTGGAGAGTTTCTGTTCAACAATTTGCAAACTCCTTGCTTGGGTGGTGATGGCATGATCATCAGCATAGATGAAACTCTCTGTCCCTTCTGGCATTGGCTGGTCATTTGTGTAAATGTTAAACATTGATGTAACAAGCTGGTTTTCCCTGTAATAGGTGGTAAGAGCATCTAAAGCTTCGAAGAGTTTCTGTTCAACCATCTGCAAATTCTTTGCTTGGGTGGTGATGGCATGATCGTCAGCATAGATGAAACTCTCTGTCCCTTCTGGCATTGGCTGGTCATTTGTGTAAATGTTAAACATTGATGTAACAAGCTGGTTTTCCCTGTAATAGGTGGTAAGAACATCTAAAGCTTTGGAGAGCTTCTATTCAACGATCTCCAAACTCCCTGCTTGGGTGGTGATGGCATGATCGTCAGCATAGATGAAACTCTCTGTCCCTTCTGGCAGTGGCTGGTCCTTTGTGAAAATGTTAAACATTGATGGAACCAGCCGGTTTTCCCTGTAATAGGTGGTAAGACCATCTAAAGCTTTGGAGAGTTTCTGTTCAACAATTTGCAAACTCCTTGCTTGAGTGGTGATGGCATGATCGTCAGCATAGATGAAACTCTCTGTCCCTTCTGGCATTGGCTGGTCCTTTGTGTAAATGTTACACATGGATGGAGCAAACAATTGTGATGGTAAAAATAAATTAAAACCCTTTCCCAAGCTCTGACTTTGCTGCAAAGTCTATGGAAGGAGCAGAGGCGAAAGTTGAGCTCTTGAGCTCAGCATGAAAACACATGCAAAAAACCCCAAATGCCAACGAGAACACAATGGGAGGCAGCCGAGATGCCAAGGCAAAGTCAAGCCGTCTCTTTCTTCTCTTTTTCACCTTCGTGAGCCTTTCCCTCCTTGTCGTTTTCCTTCCGTCAAGCTGTCATCGAGTGACAAAATGCACTTATGCGCAAACGGGGGGGGGGGGGGGAAAAGCTCATGCGCCAGAAGGGGAAAGAGGAGGAAGAGGTGGGAGAAGAGTGCGCCACCCAAGTATCATCATCTTCTCCTTCTTCCTCCAGATTTGGAAGATTATTCATCACAAGCTGGCCCTGGCACAGGAAGAGAGAGAGAGAAAACACCCCAAGAAATGTCAAGAAATGAGTCGCTTCCAGTTCGATGTGAAGCTGGGGGAGGAAAAGAGCAAGGAAGAATAGAAATATTGAAAAGTTGGATTCTTTGGTTAAGTTGCCTCCAGCGACGGCTGCTGCGGCAAAGCTGGCTGAAATCAGATGGTAATAAGACAGCTCGCCACAAAGCCACTTCAGAGCAAGGGCAGGAAGTGGAAATGTATATTATTTTTAATAATATTTTAATAATATTTTTATATTATATTGCTATGTAGTAGGCATGAGCAAAAATAGTAATAATCAGAATGTGTCGTAAGTCGTATCGTTTTTGTATGATTCGTGCTTACGATGCGATATCCAACACATGCGCAGTCCACACCAATAACTAGGAAATTGAAACTGACCCCATACTTTTATGTTTTTTTGGTGGGAATTTAGATTTTTTGAATGGTCAGTATTGTATTGACCCTAACCCTAACCCTAACCCTAAACCCTTAACCCTAAACCCTAAACCCTAAACTCTGAACCCTAAACCCTAAACCCTAAACCCTAAACCCTAACCCTAACCCTAACCCTAAACACTAAACCCTAAACCCCAAATCCTAAACCCCAAATCCTAAACCCTAAACCCTGAACTCTGTACCCTAAACCCAAAACCCTTAACCCTAAACCCTAAACCCCAAATCCTAAACCCTAAACCCTAAACCCAAAATCCTAAACCCTAAACCCTGAACCCTGAACCCCGAACCCCGAACCCTGAACCCTAAACCTAACCCTAACCCTAAACCCTAAACCAAAAACCCGAAACCCGAAACCCGAAACCTAAACCCCAAATCCTAAACCCCAAATCCTAAACCCTAAACCCTAAACCCTGAACCCGAACCCTGAACCCTGAACCCTGAACCCGAACCCGAACCCTAAACCCTAAACCCTAAACCCTAAACCCTAACCCTACACCCTACACCCTACACCCTACACCCTAAGCCTAAACCCTAAACCCTAAACTCTAAACCCTAACCCTTAACCCTAAACCCTAAACCCAAACCCTAAACCCTAAACCCTAAGCCCTAAACCCTACACCCTACACCCTAAACTCTACACCCTACACCTTACACCCTACACCCTAACCCAAAACCCTTAACCCTAAACCCAAAACCCTTAACCCTAAACCCTAAACCCTAAACCCCAAATCCTAAACCCTAAACCCTAAACCCAAAATCCTAAACACTAAACCCTGAACCCTGAACCCCGAACCCCGAACCCTGAACCCCAAACCTAACCCTAACCCTAAACCCTAAACCCTAAACCAAAAACCCAAAACCCAAAACCCGAAACCTAAACTCTAAACCCTAAACCCCAAATCCTAAACCCTAAACCCTAAACCCCAAATCCTAAACCCTAAACCCTAAACCCTAAACCCTGAACCCCAAACCTGAACCCTGAACCCGAACCCTAAACCCTAAACCCTATACCCTAACCCTTAACCCTTAACCCTAAACCCTATACCCTAAACCCTAAACCCAAACCCTAAACCCTAAACCCTAAACCTTAATCCTATACCCTAAACCCTAAACCCAAACCCTAAACCCTATACCCTAAACCCTAAACCCAAACCCTAAACCCTAAACCCTAAACCCTAAGCCCTAAGCCCTAAAACCTACACCCTACACCCTACACCCTAAACTCTACACCCTACACCCTACACCCTAACCCTAAACCCTAAACCCAAACCCTAAACCCTAAGCCCTAAACCCTAAGCCCTAAACCCTACACCCTACACCCTAAACTCTACACCCTACACCCTAACCCTAAACACTACACCCTACACCCTACACCCTACACCCTACACCCTAAACCCTAAACCCTAAACTCTAAACCCTAACCTGGAACTCTCTGCCTCAAAGTTCAGTGGAGGCTTTGAAAGAGAGGCTGGACGGCCATCTGTTGGGAGGAATTTGATTGTGCTTTCATGCATGGCAAGGAGTTGAACTGGATGGTCCGTGTGATTGCTTCCAACTCTATGACACTATGATTCAAGTTGTTGAGTCGCCCATCCAGTTCGAGACCCATTTTGTTCCAGTTTGAAGGGAATCGCTCCAGTTCTCCGCTCTGGCAAAAAGGAGCGGTAATGAATAATGCATTGGATACGTTCCCCTTAAGTGCCGGCGTTATCTCCTCCGTCGTCGTCGCCTGAGCATGTTCCTGCCGCAACGGCGCTATCTCACTTTCCCAGAACTCTGAGGTATCTCGACCCCCAAACCCGGATGCTGCGCTCCGATGCTCACGTGGATGCGGATTTCGCCATCATCAATCAGAGACAGAGGTCCCAGATCCTTGGCGAGGGAATGTTGAGATCCCATCGCAAGGCTGGGGCGAAAGGTGGAGAGATTGGGCCAAAATGCAAAGCTCTCTCGCTCTCTGGAAAAGGAGTCTGGGAATGAGAATAAATGGTGCTGCTTAAGTCGCAATTAGACCCTAACGACCCTTACAGGGCGAGGAATTAGGCCTGGGTGGCGGTGAGCTTGTTGGGTTGATAGCGTGGAAGTCATGGAAAGCGTGGTGGCCTCACAACTCCAGGTATTCTTGAGAGACACGGATTATCTGGATTCAGCACAGTCCGGAACGTCCCCTCTCAAGTAGCCGAGCTAAACCAGCTCCTTGGTTTACTGAGGAGCTGGCAGTGATGAACCGAAGGAAGAGGGAACTAGAGAGCGTGTGGCGTTCGGATCCGAGCGAGTCAAATCGAACATGGTTTGTGTCCTTTCTAAGGGCATATGACGCGGCAATAAAAGCCGCAAAGAAAACTTTGTTTGCGGCTACTATTGCGTCTGCAAGGAACCGTCCGGCGGAGTTGTTCCGGATTGTCAGAGGTCTTTTAACTCCCGCCATCTCAGGCGGGAGCCCTGACAATTCGGCCACGCGCTGCGAAGCATTTGCTCGGTTCTTTGCAGACAAAGTCGCTTTGATCCGTTCTGGTCTGGACACCATGTTAAATGCAGTCTCTGAGGATGTGACACGAGCACCTGCTTCTCCTATTTTGATGGATTCTTTTCCATTTGTGAAGCCCGAGGATGTGGACAAGATACTTGGAGGAATGAGGCCCACTACGTCCATCCTAGACCCCTGCCCATCGTGGCTTCTGAAGGAGGCCAGAGGGGGATTGGCTGAGTGGGTAACGGTGGTGGTTAACGCCTCCCTTCGGGAAGGTGAAATTCCAGCGAGCTTAAAACAAGCTATTATAAAACCACTGTTGAAAAAACCATCACTGGACCCCACTAAATTTGACAACTTTTGGCCTGTTTCCAATCTCCCCTTTTTGGGCAAAGTCCTGGAACGTGTGGTGGCCTCACAACTCCAGGTATTCTTGAGAGACACGGATTATCTGGATTCGGCACAGTCTGGTTTCAGACCGGGACATGGAACGGAGACGGTCTTGGTCGCCTTAGTGGATGATCTGCGCCGGGAGCTAGACAGGGGGAGTGTGTCCCTGTTGGTGCTCCTGGACCTCTCAGCGGCCTTCGATACCGTCGACCACGGTATCCTTCTGGGGCGTCTTGCGGAAATGGGCTTTGGGGGCACTGTTCTGCAGTGGCTCCGGTCATTTCTGGAGGGTGTTATTGGGGGACACCTGTTCAACGCCACAGCCTTTGACTTGTGGGGTTCCACAGGGCTCTATACTGTCCCCCATGCTGTTTAATATCTACATGAAGCCGCTGGGTGAGATCATCCGGAGTTTCGGGGTGCGGTGCCATCTGTACGCAGATGATGTCCAACTCTGTCACTCCTTCCCACCTGCTACTAAGGAGGCTGTCGAAGTCCTGAACCGGTGCCTGGCCGCTGTAATGGTCTGGATGAGGGCGAACAAATTGAAACTGAATCCAGATAAGACAGAGGTACTCCTGGTCAGTCGCAAGGCCGAACAGGGTATAGGGTTACAGCCTGTGCTGGATGGGGTCGCACTCCTCTTGAAGGCGCAGGTTCGCAGCTTGGGTGTGACCCTGGATTCATCGTTGAGCCTGGATCCCCAAGTTTCAGCGGTGGTCAGGGGAGCATTTGCACAGCTCAGGCTCGTGCGCCAGCTGCACCCGTACCTCGGGAAGTCTGACTTGGCCACGGTAGTACACGCTCTGGTCACATCCCGCCTTGACTACTGCAACGCTCTCTACGTGGGGCTGCCCTTGAAGACGGCCCGGAAGCTCCAGCTAGTCCAGCGCGCGGCAGCCATGTTACTAACAGGAGCGGGATGCAGGGAGCACACAACCCCCTTGTTGTCCCAGCTCCATTGGCTGCCGATCTGCTACCGGGCCCAATTCAAGGTGCTGGTGTTGGCCTACAAAGCCCTAAACGGTTCCGGCCCAAAATACCTGTCTGACCGCATAGAATCATAGAATCATAGAATCATAGAATCAAAGAGTTGGAAGAGACCTCATGGGCCATCCAGTCCAACCCCATTCTGCCAAGAAGCAGGAATATTGCATTCAAATCACCCCTGACAAATGGCCATCCAGCCTCTGCTTAAAAGCTTCCAAAGAAGGAGCCTCCACCACACTCCGGGGCAGAGAGTTCCACTGCTGAACGGCTCTCACAGTCAGGAAGTTCTTCCTAATGTTCAGATGGAATCTCCTCTCTTGTAGTTTGAAGCCATTGTTCCGGATCCTAGTCTCCAAGGAAGCAGAAAACAAGCTTGCTCCCTCCTCCCTGTGGCTTCCTCTCACATATTTATACATGGCTATCATATCTCCTCTCAGCCTTCTCTTCTTCAGGCTAAACATGCCCAGTTCCCTAAGCCGCTCCTCATAGGGCTTGTTCTCCAGACCCTTGATCATTTTAGTTGCCCTCCTCTGGACACATTCCAGCTTGTCAATATCTCTCTTGAATTGTGGTGCCCAGAATTGGACACAATATTCCAGATGTGGTCTAACCAAAGCAGAATAGAGGGGTAGCATTACTTCCTTAGATCTAGACACTATGCTCCTATTGATGCCCACGAGGACTTTGAGATCGTCCGGGGAGGCCCTTCTCTCGATCCCGCCAGCCTCACAGGCACGCCTGGCGGGGACGAGGGATAGGGCCTTCTCGGTGGTGGCCCCCCGGCTGTGGAACACCCTCCCTGTGGACATCAGACAGGCGCCCTCCCTTATGACATTCCGCAAGAGACTAAAGACGTGGTTGTTTGAGAAGGCGTTTGACTAAGTGCTACAACTATTGGCAATGACGATTGGAACGGAATACGGATAACGAGATTGGATTGTGATTCTATGATGAGACGCCGCGAATGATTTAGTGTAACTGTATTATTGATAGTGATGTTGTTATTGTTGTTTGTGATATTGCCTTTATTGTAAATTGTTTTTATATGTTGTACACCGCCGTGAGTCGCCCTAGGGCTGAGAACGGCGGTCTACAAGTGCAGTAAATAAATAAATAATAAATAAATAGCGGTGCTGCAACCACAAGGAGAGGGAAAACCTCGGAGGCAGAGGGTATGGACCTTATCCCACGCCACTCGTGTTAAACCATTTCTAAGCCACTGAGGCAATGAAAAGTGACAGAGCACATCCCACAATGCAAGGGGGCAAGCTGTCTGCTAGGCATGGTTAGGTACCGTCAGAATCTCCGTAATCTATATATATAAAAATGGAAAGGGTGTTCAACGGGACAGCAAAACGCGAAAAAACCCCGACGAAAACTCACCAAATTTGCCGTGCACATACCTCAACCCACAAGGTATGCACAACGTGAATCAAAATTCCAAACAACATTTCAACAAACTCACAATTACAAAAACCAACTGAGCATGTGCAGTGCCCAGGGGAGGAAGTACACACGCAATGCACTCTGGGAACTGTAGTTCTAGAATGCGACCTGCTCGCTGGGGGCCAGGATGCTGCGTGAACGGAGAAAGGAAGGAAGGAAGGAAAGAAAAGAAGGAAGGAAGGAAGGAAGGGAGGGAAGTTGAGAAGGTATATGAAAGAAGAAAGGTAGGAAAGAAAGAATACAGAGAGAGAAGGAGGATGGGAAAAAAGGGAGAAAGGAAGGAAGGAGGAAAGGAAAGAAAGATAGAAAAAAGAAAAAGAAGAAGAAAGGGAAGGGGAAGGGAAGGTGTCAAAAGGAAGGAAGGAAGGAAGGAAGGAAGGAAGGAAGGAAGGAAGGAAGGGGAATTGATGATTGGAGCAGATTGGAACAGATTGGAGGAGGGCCAATGTGGTCCCAATCTTCAAGAAGGGAAAAAAGGATGACCCAAACAACTACCGTCCGGTCAGCCTCACGTCGATACCGGGCAAGATTCTGGGAAAGATTGTTAAGGAAGCGGTCTGCAAACACTTAGAAACAAATGCAGTCATCGCTAATAGTCAACATGGATTTATCAAAAACAAGTCATGCCAGACTAATCTGATCTCTTTCTTCGATAGAGCTACAAGCTGGGTAGATGCGGGGAATGCCGTGGATGTAGCGTACCTGGATTTCAGGAAGGCCTTCTTTGACAAGGTCCCCCATGACCTTCTGGCAAGGAAACTAGTCCAATGTGGGCTAGGCAAAACTACGGTGAGGTGGATCTGTAATTGGTTAAGTGGACGAACACAGAGAGTGCTCACTAATGCTTCCTCTTCATCTTGGAAAGAAGTGACGAGCGGAGTGCCATCAGGAGGGTTCCGTCCTGGGCCCGGTCCTGTTCAACATCTTTATTAATGACTCAGATGAAGGGCTAGAAGGCAGGATCATCAAGTTTGCAGACGACACCAAATTGGGAGGGAGAGCCAATAGTCCAGAGGACAGGAGCAGGATTCAAAACGATCTTGACAGATTAGAGAGATGGGCCAAAACTAACAAAATGAAGTTCAACAGTGACAAATGCAAGATACTCCACTTTGGCAGAAGAAACTAAATGCAAAGATACAAAATGGGGGACAATGCCTGGCTCGAGAGCAGTACGTGTGAAAAAGATCTTGGAGTCCTCGTGGGGAGGAAGGAGAACATGAGCCAACAATGTGATGTGGCGGCAAAAAAAGCCAATGGGATTTTGGCCTGCATCAATAGGAGCATAGTGTCTAGATCTAAGGAAGTAATGCTCCCCATGCTCTATTCTGCTTTGGTTAGACCACATCTGGAATATTGTGTCCAATTCTGGGCACCACAATTCAAGAGAGATATTGACAAGCTGGAATGTGTCCAGAGGAGGGCGACTAAAATGATCAAGGGTCTGGAGAACAAGCCCTATGAGGAGTGGCTTAGGGAACTGGGCATGTTTAGCCTGAAGAAGAGAAGGCTGAATGGAGATATGATAGCCATGTATAAATATGTGAGAGGAAGCCACAGGGAGGAGGGAGCAAGCTTGTTTTCTGCTTCCTTGGAGACTAGGACGCGGAACAATGGCTTCAAACTACAAGAGAGGAGATTCCATCTGAACATGAGGAAGAACTTCCTGACTGTGAGAGCCGTTCAGCAGTGGAACTCTCTGCCCCGGAGTGTGGTGGAGGCTCCTTCTTTGGAAGCTTTTAAGCAGAGGCTGGATGGCCATCTGTGAGGGGTGATTTGAATGCAATGTTCCTGCTTCTTGGCAGAATGGGGTTGGACTGGATGGCCCAGGAGGTCTCTTCCAACTCTTTGATTCTATGATTCTATGATTCTATGAAGTTGGGAAGGGGAAGAGAGGAAAAAAAGCAAAGGAAGAAGAGAAAGGGAGGGAAGAAAAGAAAGAAAAGGAAGTCTGGAAGTCAAGAGCGAAGGAAGGAAGGAAAGAGATAGAGAGGGAAGAAAGGAGAGAAAGAGGAAGGGAAAAAAGGGAGGAGGAAGGAAAGAGGAAGAGAAGGAAGGAGGAGCGAAGGAACGAAAAAGGGAAGGGAGGAAAGACGGAGCAAAGGAAGAAGAGAAAGAAGGAGAGAAAGAGGGAGGGAAGGAAAGAAATAAAGAGAAGGATGGGAGCAAAAAACTAAGGAAGGAAGTAAACAGGTAGAGAAGGAAGAAAGGAAAGAAGAAAAGGAAATGAAGGAAGGACTGAAAGAAGGAGAGAAAGAGGGAGAGAAGGTTGGCCACAGCAACGCATGGTGGGTAAAGCTAGTTCGGAATAAAGTTGGAAAAAATGCCTTTTTGAAGCCATTTTGAAGTTCTTAAGAAAACCGGAGGTCCTTTTTCCGCCATTTTTGTTACGACTCGTGAAGTGAGTTGGAAATGATTCGGCTTTCCTCCGCTTTTAGTCCCTGGCCTCGGCTCAAGCCAGTTTTAAACCAGAGAAGGAAGGAATTTCCTGGCCTCAGCTCATGCCAGAGAAGCCAGTTTTAAACCAGAGAAGGAAGGAATTTTTGGTTTTTGTCCATTTACATGTGCAAAACCATATATATATATATATATATATATATATATATATATATATATATATATATATATGGTTTTGCACACACACACACACAAACACACACATCTATGCATATACACACACAAAATGCATACACAGAAAGGGGGAAAGAAGGAAGGAAAGAAAGAAGGAGGGAGAGAAGGAGGCAAAGAAGGAGGGAAGGAGAGAAAGAAGGAAAGAAAGAAGGGTAGAGAAGGAAGGCGAGAAGGAGGGAGAGAAAGAGAAAGAAAGGGAAAGAAGGGGGAAGGAGAGAAAGAAGGGTAGAGAAGAAAGGAGAGAAATAAAGAGGGAAAGAAGGAGGGAAGAAGGAGGGAAGGAAAGAAAGAAGGGTAGAGAATGAAGGAAGGGGGAAAGGAGGGAAAAAAAGAGAGAAAGAAAGAGGGAAAGAAAGAAAGGGGAAGGAGGGAAAGAAGGAAAGAAAGAAGGGTAGAGAAGGAAGGCGAGAAGGAGGGAGAGAAAGAGAAAGAAAGGGAAAGAAGGGGGAAGGAGAGAAAGAAGGGTAGAGAAGAAAGGAGAGAAATAAAGAGGGAAAGAAGGAGGGAAGAAGGAGGGAAGGAAAGAAAGAAGAGTAGAGAATGAAGGAAGGGGAAAAGGAGGGAAAGAAAGAGAGAAAGAAAGAAAGAAAGAGGGAAAGAGGGAAAGAAAGAAAGGGGAAGGAGAGAAAGAAGGAAAGAAAGAAGGGTAGAGAAGGAAGGCGAGAAGGAGGGAGAGAAAGAGAAAGAAAGGGAAAGAAGGGGGAAGGAGAGAAAGAAGGGTAGAGAAGAAAGGAGAGAAATAAAGAGGGAAAGAAGAAGGGAAGAAGGAGGGAAGGGAAGAAAGAAGGGTAGAGAATGAAGGAAGGGGGAAAGGAGGGAAAGAAAGAGAGAAAGAAAGAAAGAGGGAAAGAGGGAAAGAAAGAAAGGGGAAGGAGAGAAAGAAGGAAAGAAAGAAGGGTAGAGAAGGAAGGCGAGAAGGAGGGAGAGAAAGAGAAAGAAAGGGAAAGAAGGGGGAAGGAGAGAAAGAAGGGTAGAGAAGAAAGGAGAGAAATAAAGAGGGAAAGAAGAAGGGAAGAAGGAGGGAAGGAAAGAAAGAAGGGTAGAGAATGAAGGAAGGGGGAAAGGAGGGAAAGAAAGAGAGAAAGAAAGAAAGAGGGAAAGAAAGAAAGGGGAAGGAGAGAAAGAAGGAAAGAAAGAAGGGTAGAGAAGGAAGGCGAGAAGGAGGGAGAGAAAGAGAAAGAAAGGGAAAGAAGGGGGAAGGAGAGAAAGAAGGGTAGAGAAGAAAGGAGAGAAATAAAGAGGGAAAGAAGAAGGGAAGAAGGAGGGAAGGAAAGAAAGAAGGGTAGAGAATGAAGGAAGGGGAAAAGGAGGGAAAGAAAGAGAGAAAGAAAGAAAGAGGGAAAGAGGGAAAGAAAGAAAGGGGAAGGAGAGAAAGAAGGAAAGAAAGAAGGGTAGAGAAAGAAGGAAGGGGAGAAGGAGGGAGAGAAAGAGAGAAAGAAAGAGGGGTGGAAAGAAGGGGAAGGAAAGAAAGAAAGAAGGGTAGAGAAGGAAGGAAGGAGAGAAGGAAAGAGGGAAAAAAAGAGGGAAGGAAAGAAAAAAGAAGGGTAGAGAATGGAGGAAGGAGAGAAGGAGGGAGAGAAAGAGAGAGAAAAAGGAAAGAAGAAGGGGGAAAAGGAGGGAAGGAGAGAAAGAAGGAAAGAAAGAAAGAAAGAAAGAAAGAAAGAAAGAAAGAAAGAAAGAAGGGTAGAGATTGAAGGAAGGAGAGAAGGAGGGGGAGAGAGGGAAAGAAGGAGGGAAGGAGAAAAGGAAAGAAAGAAAGGTAGAGAAGGAAGGAGAGAAGGAACGAAAAAGAGAAAGAGGGTGGGAAGGAAGGAAAGAGACAAGGAAGGATGGAACCAAAGAGAGAACATCAGGAGAACATCAGGTAGAGAATGAAGGAAGGGGGAAAGGAGGGAAAGAAAGAGAGAGAGAAAGAAAGAGAGAAAGAAAGAAAGAAAGAAAGAGGGAAAGAAAGAAAGGGGAAGGAGAGAAAGAAGGAAAGAAAGAAGGGTAGAGAAAGAAGGTAGGAGAGAAGAAAAGAGGGAAAGAAGAAGGGAAGGAGGGAAGGAAACAAAAAAGGGTAGAGAATGAAGGAAGGGGAGAAGGAGGGAGAGAAAGAGAGAAAGAAAGAGGGAAAGAGGGGTGGAAAGAAGGGGAAGGAAAGAAAGAAAGAAGGGTAGAGAAGGAAGGAAGGAGAGAAGGAAAGAGGGAAAGAAGGAGGGGAGGAAAGAAAGAAAGAAGGGTAGAGAATGGAGGAAGGAGAGAAGGAGGGAGAGAAAGAGAGAGAAAAAGGAAAGAAGAAGGGGGAAAAGGAGGGAAGGAGAGAAAGAAGGAAAGAAAGAAAGAAAGAAAGAAAGAAAGAAAGAAAGAAAGAAGGGTAGAGATTGAAGGAAGGAGAGAAGGAGGGGGAGAGAGGGAAAGAAGGAGGGAAGGAGAAAAGGAAAGAAAGAAAGGTAGAGAAGGAAGGAGAGAAGGAACGAAAAAGAGAAAGAGGGTGGGAAGGAAGGAAAGAGACAAGGAAGGATGGAACCAAAGAGAGAACATCAGGAGAACATCAGGTAGAGAATGAAGGAAGGGGGAAAGGAGGGAAAGAAAGAGAGAGAGAAAGAAAGAGAGAAAGAAAGAAAGAAAGAAAGAGGGAAAGAAAGAAAGGGGAAGGAGAGAAAGAAGGAAAGAAAGAAGGGTAGAGAAAGAAGGTAGGAGAGAAGAAAAGAGGGAAAGAAGAAGGGAAGGAGGGAAGGAAACAAAAAAGGGTAGAGAATGAAGGAAGGGGAGAAGGAGGGAGAGAAAGAGAGAAAGAAAGAGGGAAAGAGGGGTGGAAAGAAGGGGAAGGAAAGAAAGAAAGAAGGGTAGAGAAGGAAGGAAGGAGAGAAGGAAAGAGGGAAAGAAGGAGGGGAGGAAAGAAAGAAAGAAGGGTAGAGAATGGAGGAAGGAGAGAAGGAGGGAGAGAAAGAGAGAGAAATGGGAAAGAAGAAGGGGGAAAAGGAGGGAAGGAGAGAAAGAAGGAAAGAAAGAAAGAAAGAAAGAAAGAAAGAAGGGTAGAGATTGAAGGAAGGAGAGAAGGAGGGGGAGAGAGGGAAAGAAGGAGGGAAGGAGAAAAGGAAAGAAAGAAAGGTAGAGAAGGAAGGAGAGAAGGAACGAAAAAGAGAAAGAGGCTTTGCTCTGCGGGAGCACGCAGCTCGTGGCCCCTTCCCAAAGGCAGAAAAGCTGGCTTGGCCCAGGGAGGAGGAGGACGAAGCGGCTCCGAAGCTGCTTCGCCCGCCACCTCCCCCACCTTCTCCACACCCTGCGGGCCGGATAAATGCCCTCGGGGGGCCGGATCCGGCCCCCGGGCCTTAGTTTGGGGACCCCTGATTTAGAACTAAGAAATAGACTTGTGCGTGGAATTCGTTTTTTTCCGTTTCTTTCGGTACTTTCGGGAGCCCGTAACGGTAAGGGTCCTCCCGGTACGAAAACCCACCCAACACGAAAGCAAGCCGGAGCCAATCTCCGCTCCTCCTCGGCTTTTCGGCATCACAGTTTAATCTTTTTTATTAATCCCCCAGCAAACTGCACATGGGACGTAATGGCACATCCATTTCCGATGCCCTTCTTTGCAAAATACAGGGAAAGTAGAGCAGCACGGTGCATCCAACCAGAGTCGGCTCTGCATCATTAACATTTGACAATGTTTCCGACATAAGGCGTGCTTTCTACCTCGGTCCCCGCCGCGTTGCCAACTGGAACGCCATCCGGGATTTTGCTGAGCTCAGCATTTAGTGCCACGTACGCTTCAACGGACACAAGGTTTTGCCTACAAGAAGCACAAGTAAGAGAGCCCGGATCGGACCAATGTGGGCTTCCCTACAATTACAGCATCACAGGACCCCAAAGAGCATCCAATCCAACCCCGTCTTGCCATGTTACAGCTAAAAGATGGCCTTCCAAACTTCATTGAAAGGCCTCCAAAGATGGAGAGTCCATCGGCCTCGAAATCAGTTTGTTATTCTAAAGAGACAATGTTGTTGTTGTTGTCAGCATCATGGGGGCACAATGGATTTAACTGGTAAAGCCTGAAGGTCAGCAGTTTGATTCCGCAGGCCGGGGTGAGCTCCCATCTGTCAGCTCTAGCTTCCCATGCAAGAACATGAGGGAAGCCAAGGGATGAGTCCCCCTCAAGGAAATAGAGCAGTATATAAATAAAGTATTATTTATTAATTTATTTATTTAGTATATTATAATAAGATCTGGCTTCTTACTGCCTGGGGCAATCCTTTGTTGAGAGGTGATTAGCTGTCCCCGATTGTTTCTTGTCTGGGTGGGAGAAAGAATTCTGGTCTGTTTGAGATACGTGTGAATGTGGCAATGGACCACCGTGATTAGCATTTAATGACCTTGCAGTTTGCAAGGTCTGGCTTCTTACCGCCTGGGGAAATCCTTTGTTGAAAGGTGATTAGCTGTCCCTGATTGTTTCTTGTCTGGGTGGGAGAAAGAACTCTGGTCTCTTTGAGGTAGGTGTGAATGTAGCAATGGACCACCGTGATTAGCATTTAATGGCTTAGCAGTTTGCAAGGTCTGGCTTCTTACTGCCTGGGGAAATCCTTTGTTGAGGGGTGATTAGCTGTCCCTGATTGTTTCTTGTCTGGAAGACAGAAACCACGAAACTGAACAAAATCTGACCACTAGTATTAAAAAACTATAAAATCATAACAGCAAATAAAGAACTAAATTCAAAAACAGGGGAACTTCAGACCTCTCAACAAAGGATTCCCCCAGGCAGTAAGAAGCCACACCTTAAAAATGCCAGGCCATTAAATGTTAATCAAGGTGACCAATTGCAACAGTCACACCTACCTCAAACAGAAAAGACTTCTTTCTTCCACCCTGGACATTCCTAACAAAGGATTCCCCCATGCAGTAAGAAGACACATCTTGAAAACTGCTAGACCATTAAATGCTAATCAAGGTGGCCGAATGAAACATTCACACTTACCTCAAACAGAAAAGAGTTATTTCTTCCACCCTGGACATTCCTAACAAAGGATCCCCCCATGCAGTAAGAAGACACATCTTGAAAACTGCTAGGCCATTAAATACTAATCAAGGTAGCAAATGGAAACATTAACACCTACCTCAAACAGAGAAGAGTTCTTTCTTCCACCCTGGACATTCCCAACAAAGGATTCCCCCAGGCAGTAAGAAGCCACACCTTGAAAACTGCTGGGCCATTAAATGCTAATCAAGGTGGCCGAATGAAACATTCACACTTACCTCAAACAGAAAAGAGTTATTTCTTCCACCCTGCACATTCCTAACAAAGGATTCCCCCATGCAGTAAGAAGACATACCTTGAAAACTGCTAGGCCATTAAATGCTAATCAAGGTGGCAAATTGAAACAGTCACACCTACCTCAAACAGAAAAGAGTTCTTTCTTCCACCCTGGACATTCCTAACAAAGGATTCCCCCATGCAGTAAGAAGACACATCTTGAAAACTGCTAGACCATTAAATGCTAATCAATGTGGCCGAATGAAAGATTCACACTTACCTCAAACAGAAAAGAGTTATTTCTTCCACCCTGGACATTCCCAACAAAGGATTCCCCCAGGCAGTAAGAAGGCACACCTTGAAAACCGCTAGGCCATTAAATACTAATGAAGGTGGCAAATCGAAACATTTACACTTACCTCAATCAGAGAAGAGTTCTTTCTTCCACCCTGGACATTCCCAACAAAGGATTCCCCCAGGCAGTAAGAAGGCACACCTTGAAGACCGCTAGGGCATTAATTACTAGGTAGCAAAACTATAAAATCATAACAGCATAAAATCATAATCAAGGTAGCAAAACTATAAAATCATAACAGCAAATAAAGAACAAAATTCAAAAACAGGGGAACTCCAGACCGCTCAACAAAGGATTCTCCCAGGCAGTAAGAAGTCACACCTTGAAAACTGCTAGGTCATTAAATACTAATAAAGGAGGCAAATGGAAACATTGACACCTACCTCAAACAGAGAAGAATTCTTTCTCCCGCCCTGGACATTCCACTTGCCTAGTTTCCGAGAGACCTCTCAACCTCTGAGGATGCCTACCATAGATGTGGGTGAAACGTCAGGAGAGAATGCTTCTGGATCATGGCCAGACAGCCCAGAAAACTTACAACCACCTAGTGATTCCGGCCACGAAAGCCTTCGACAACACTATTCTGAAGCGCAGGAATATGTGATGCGAGGGGATTTTTACAATTTTTCACGCGCAATCTCTGTTTTCTTTTTCCGGTGTCTCCCAGACTCTAGGAAGATGCCTTTGGAGCAAAGCTGGATGGTTCAATTAAATCCTTAACCAGGGCGGACAGGGCCCGGCTGGTAGACCTCCCTGGGGCACGGCGTTCCATACGCCGGGTTGCCACACCGATGCGCTTCCCTCGCGGAAGCTGACATGCACCGTTTGGACATCTGCGGCGGGAAGAGTCCAACTCTGTTTCCTCTGGGGTTGAGCCTGAACGTTCCAACCGGATTCCCTTGAGTTCCTCCTCCTCTCGTTCTCTCCCTTCAGAGGAACACGCCTGCTTCACTGTCCCAATGGATTCCTTCAGATTGAGGAGCCCAAGGACATCGGAAGCTCCTGAGATGCCAAAGAGTTGGCCGGGCAAAGTGGAGTAGTGGTTGGAGCACCGGGTTCAGATTGAGGACATCTTGATCCAAGTGTCACCTGAGCCCTCCAACCTAACTTCAGCACTGCCCACGCCTTGAGAAGAAAGGGAGAAGACAAAAAGGAGGAAGAGGAGGAGGAGGGAAGAAGAAAGGGGAGGAAGAGGAGGAAGAAGAGTAGAAGAAGAAGAGGAGAGAAGAAGAGGAAGAAGAGAAAAAGAAGGGGAAGGGAAGGGGGAAAGGAGAGAAGAATGAGGAGGAGGAAGAGGAAATGGATAGGAGAATGAAGAAGAAGAAGAGAAGAGGAAAAGGAAGGCAGGGGGAGGAAGAAGAAATTTACAATTTAGAAGAAAGGAGAGGAAGAGAAGGAAGAAGAGTAGAAGAAGAGGAGGAGAGAAGAAGAGGAAGAAGAGAAAAAGAGGGGAAAGGGAAGGGGAAGGGAAGGGGAAAAGGAGAGAAGAATGAGGAGGAGGAAAGAAGAAGAAAGAGGAAGAAAAGAGGGGAAAGGGAAGGCAAGGGGAGAAGGAGAGAAGAATGAGGAGGAGGAAGAGGAAATGGATAGGAGAATGAAGAAAAGGAGGAGGAGGAGGGCAGGAGGAGGAAGAAGAAAGTTACCATTTAGAAGAAAGGGGAGGAAGAGAAGGAAGAAGAGTAGAAGAAGAGGAGGAGAGAAGAAGAAAGAGGAAGAAGAGAAAAAGAGGGGAAAGGGAGGGGAAGACAAATGGAGAAGGAGAGAAGAACGAGGAGGAGGAGGAGGAGCAGGAGCAGAAGCAGGAGAAGGAGCAGGAAATGGATAGGAGAATGAAGAAGAGAAGAGGAGGAGGAGGGCAGGAGGAGGAAGAAGAAATTTACCATTTAGAAGAAAGGGGAGGAAGAGAAGGAAGAAATGTAGAAGAGGAGAAGAAGAAAGAGGAAGAAGAGAAAAAGAGGGGAAGGGGAGGGGAAGGCAAGGGGAGAAGGAGAGAAGAATTAGGAGGAGAAGGAGAAGGAGGAGGAGGAGGAGAGAAGAAGAAAGGGAACAGAAGGAACAGGATAAGGATGGGAAGAGGAAGAAGATGAGTGGAGGATGAGAGAAGAAAGGGAAGAGAGAGAAGACGAGAAGGTGAAAGAGGAGGAAATGAAGGAAGGGGATAAGGACAAGAGGAGGAGAAAGAGAGAAGAAGAAAGAGGAGGAAGACATGAAGGAGGATAAGGACAGGAAGAGGAAGAAGAAGAGAAGAGGAGGAGGAGAGAAGAAAGGGAAGAGGGAGAAGACGAGAAGATGAAAGAGGAGGAAACGAAGGAAGAGGATAAGGACAGAAAGAGGAACAAGAAGAGAAGAAGAAAGAGGAGGAAGAGATGAAGGAGGATAAGGACAGGAAGAGGAACAAGAAGAGAAGAGGAGGAGAAGGAGAAGGAGAGAAGAAAGGAAAGTGAGAGAAGACGAGAAGATGAAAGAGGAGGAAACGAAGGAAGAGTATAAGGACAGGAGGAGAAAGAGAGAAGAAGAAAGAGGAGGAAGAGCTGAAGGAGGATAAAGACAGGAAGAGGAACAAGAAGAGAGGAGGAGGAGGAGAGAAGAAGAAAGAGGTGGAAGAGAAGAAAAAATAGTCTTGGAGGAGAAAGCGGAAAGAAGGCAAGACGGAGGAGAAGGAGAGGAGAAGAAAGAGGAAGAGGAAAGGAAGCGGAGGAGGAGGAGGAGAGAAGAAAGAAGAGAAGGAAGAGAACAGGAGGAGAAAAAAGAAAAGGAGAAGGAAAGAAAGAAGAAGGGGAGGAGGAGGAAGAAGAAGGAAACGAGAACAAGAAAAAGAGGAAACGAGGAGATAGGAGGAGGCAGACAGAAAAGAAGAACGAAAAGAAGAAAGAAAATGAAGGAGAGGAGGAGGAGGAGGCTCCATTCCTCGCCTGGCGATAGCATTTCCTCTCTCCTCCCCGGTTTCCTTGTTATGACATCATTACAGGTTGATAAGGATGTAAACACCTGTTTATTATAAATCCAATTACATCCTTCCCGGATGTATAAATCACACATTTAATTCCACTTCAGAAACATTTTCTGTCCTAAGCGGAGAAAATAACCGCTATTTATTTCCATCATGAATTCTCACAGCGGCATAAATATTTATTAAGCCAAGCGTGATCAGCCCTTGAAACAAATATATATTTTATATAGAAAAGAGATAGAGAAAGAAGCAAGCCTATCCCTGAGACCCAGCAGTGGCCCCAGCTCTCTTTGAAGTTCAATCCTGCTTCCAAAAAAAAAAAAGAACGTGAAGAGGAGGAGAAAGAGATGGAGATGGAGAAGGAGAAGGAAAAGGGGGAGGACAAGGAGAAGGAGTGCTTGATTCAAAGGAGAAGGGGAAAGGGATGGAGGTGAAGGAGGAGAAGGAGAAAAGAGAATGAGAAGGAATGTTGGCCTCGAAGGAGATGGAGATGTAGGAGAAGGTGAAGGAGGAGAAGGAGAAGAGAAGGAGAAGGGGAAAGGGAAGGGGGAGAAGGAGAAGAATTTGATTCGAAGGGGAAGGGGAAAGAGTGTTTGACTTGAAGGAGAGGGAGATGGAGATGGAGAAGGAGAAGGAGGTGGAGGTGGAGATGGAGATGGGGATGGAGAAGGAGAAGGAGAAGGAGGTGGAGGTGGAGGTGGAGGTGGAGATGGAGATGGAGATGGAGATGGAGATGGAGATGGAAAGGAGAAGGAGGTGGAGATGGGGATGGGAAAGGGGAAGAGGAAAGAGTGTTTGAGTTGAAGGAGAAGGAGGTGGAGATGGGGAAAGGGAAGGAGAAAGAGTGTTCGACTTGAAGGAGTAGGAGATGGAGATGGAGATGGAGATGGTGATGGAGATGGAGATGGAAAGGAGAAGGAGGTGGAGATCGGGATGGAGATGGAGATGGAGATGGAGAAGGAGAAGGAGATGGAGAAGGAAAAGGAGAAGGAGAAGGAGAAGGAGAAGGAGATGGAGATGGAGATGGAGATGGAGATGGAGATGGAGATGGAGATGGAGATGGAGATGGAGATGGAGAAGGAGATGAGAAGGAGAAGGAGAAGGAGAAGGAGAAGGAGATGGAGATGGAGATGGAGATGGGGAAGGGGATGGGAAAGGGGAAAGAGTGTTTGACTTGAAGGAGAAGGAGATGGAGATGGAGATGGAGATGGAGAAGGAAAAGGAGAAGGAGAAGGAGATGGAGATGGGGATGGGGATGGGGATGGGGATGGGAGAGGGGAAGGGGAAAGAGTGTTTGACTTGGAGATGGAGATGGAGAAGGAGAAGGAGAAGGAGGTGGAAATGGGGAAGGGGAAGGGGAAGGGGAAGGGGAAAGAGTGTTTGACTTGAAGGAGAAGGAGGTTGAGATGGGAATGGGGAATGGGGAGGGAAAGGGGAAGGGGAAGGAGAAAGAGTGACTTGAAGGAGAAGGAGGTGGAGATGGGGAAGGGGAAGGAGAAAGAGTGTTTGACTTGAAGCAGATGGAGAAGAAGAATGAAAAGAGCGTTTGACAAAAAGGAGAAGGAGATTAAGATGTAAAATGTGATTGAGAAGGGGAAGGGGGAGGAGATGGAGAAGTGGAAGATGAAGGAGAATGAGAAGGAGTGTTTGAAAGGAGAAGTAGATGGAGAAGGAGAAGAAGATGATGAAGAAGGACAAGATGAGGAGGAGGAGGAAAAGCAGGACACGAAACCATAATACTGAACCCTTTTGAAATGAACCACTCCTGGACATACTTTTTCAGATGTGGATAAGCGAGAAGGAGGTAGAGATGGAGATGGAGATGAAGAAGGAGGAGGAGGTGGAGATGGGGATGGGAAAGGGGAAAGAGTGTTTGACTTGAAGGAGAAGGAGATGGAGATGGAGATGGAGAAGGAGGAGGTGGAGATGGGGATGGGGATGGGAAAGGGGAAGGGGAAGGGGAAAGAGTGTTTGACTTGAAGAAGAAGGAGATAGAGATGGAGAAGGAGATAGAGATGGTGATGGAGATGGAAAGGAGAAGGTGGAGATGGGGGTGGGGAAGGGGAAAGAGTGTTTGACTTGAAGGAGAAGGAGAAAGAGAAGGAGAAGGAGGTGGAGGTGGAGATGGAGAAGGAGAAGGAGGTGGAGAAGGAGGTTTGAAGAGGAGGGTCTACTGTATTGAAGAACCTCGCTGCAGGCATGGTGAGGCCCGTATCCAAGGAGTCATAAAAGTTTCAGTGCCATTTGCAACAGGAAAAGAGCTCGCCTTGAGATCCAGCTGTCCTTGGACTGCTCCAAAGTGTTCTTGACATGACAAACACATCCACTTCGACTCCGATGTATCTTCAGGGAGAAGAGAGGAGAAGAATTGGAGCATGTGCATTGCTCCAGCTGAAAAACCCAGGGAATGCTGAAATGCATGGAAGGCGGAGGCGCGTTTGCAGCTGGGAAAAGTCCCGTTGTTCTGCCTGACCTTCCTTCCTTCCTTCCTTTTTCCGCTCGCGACCTGCAAAAGAGAAGATGTGCAATCACGCTCTGGACTTTTTTCAGTCCTGATCTGACCCCGCAGACCGCTGAGAGTCAGTACAAAAGAGCACAGCGAAGAAGAGAATAATAATAGAGCAGGGGAAAAATGCAATATAATACCGTTAGGGTCGTAAGAGGAAGGAGAAAAATGGCTGGTCAAGGCCGACTCCCCATCCATTAATCCTACCTTGCGGGAGGCAGAGGATTTCGATATATCTTCAGCTTGGAGCCCGATGTACGGATTCAAGTTTCCTCCTCTTATAGTCTTCTTCTAAGGACTATGTTAGAGTCAGAGGCGGCCCTAGGGAATATTCAATGGTAAGCAAACAGTATTTTGCCCCCCCCCCCCCCCCCAATCATTGATATATATTTTCTGTTCGTCGTGGGAGTTCTGTGTGCCATATTTGGTTCAATTCCATCATTGGTGGAGTTCAGAATGCTCTTTGATTGTAGGTGAACTATACATCCCAGTAACTACACTTTCCGCACTTGCTCCCTTGCCTGGCCCGCACATGCCTGAAGACCCCGGCGTGTGCACCAAAAGTCACCTCTTCTCCTGACTTTCTCCTCAGCCATTGGGACCAAGAGAGAGAAAGAGAGAGAGAGAGGTGGAGATGCCCACCTTTCCTGAAGGTAGGCGCAAAAACAAAGGAAGGAGCGGAGGTGGGAGATACCTCCATCCGGGCACTCTCTCTCTCTCTCTTAGTCCCAATGGCTGAAGAGAAAGTCAGGAGAAGAGGCGACTTTTGGTACACACGCTGGGGTCTTCAGACATGCCTCCGGACCTGAAGCGGGCCAGGCGCGGCGGCTCGGCCCCTTGGCCCACCCGCGGATTGGGGAGAGGAGGCGGGTGGAGCGCCGGGGAATCGAGAAAGGGAGCCGGTCATGGGGAAGGGATTGAACATGGAGAACGATTGAGCGGTGGCTCTGCTCGCGCACCCGGTGGCCGGGTGGAGCTGGAACAAGAGGGGCTAGGCGAGGCTCAAGGGCCCGGCCCCTTTGGGAACAGGAGGCAAGAAAGCCGGGGCTCCCCCGGACTGCTAGGGCTGTTGTGAGCTGAGGGGGCGCTTCCAAGTGGTGGTTGAGGGGCATTTACAGAGGTGCCTCTGCGCCCCTGGCAAAAAAAATATGTTCTGCGACCGCTTACTTAGCGTAATGGACGAGCCGCCCCTGGTTAGAGTTGTGCAAATGTCCGTTTTTAATTCGTATTTCAGATCAAATTCGTTGGATTTATTTATTATTTATTTCGGTTGCTTCTACCCCGCCCTTCTCACCCCTGGGGAGGACTCAGGGCGGCTTACAAAAGTGAGGCACAATTCGGTGCCCGCACTACATAACAATAGTAAAACAATAACATCAGTTAACAAAACAGCAGCTTTAACAATAACATCAATTAACAGGAACAGTAATTATTATAAGGCAAAAAAACCATAAAAACCAATACAAACCATTTTCCTCATTAACGGTCAGCGCTTCACAATCTCATAGTTCAATTCCAATTCCGCACTTATCAGTCCTTTCGGTCCTATCCATCTGGTTATCCGTATCTAGTTGTCAGATTGCCCAAAGGCCTGGTTCCACAACCATGTCTTCACCTTCCTCCTGAAGGAGAGGAGGGATGTTGATGCCCTAATTTCCCCCGGAAGCGAGTTCCACAGGTGAGGGGCCACCACTGAGAAGGCCCTGCTCCTCGTCCCCACCAGTCTCACTTGTGTTAGTGGCGGGGTCGAGAGCAGGGCCTCCCCAGATGATCTCAAATTCCGAGGTGGGACATACAGGGAGATACGTTCAGACAGATACAGTGGACCGGAACCGTAAAGGGTTTTGTAGGTCAAAACCAGCACCTTGAATTGGGCTCGAAACTGAACCGGCAGCCAGTGGAGCTGGCACAGCAAGGGGGTGGTGTGCTCCCTGTATGTCGCCCCGGTAAGCAATCTGGCTTCCGCTCACTGGACCAGTTGGAGTTTCCAAACAGTCTTCAAGGGCAACCCCACGTAGAGTGCGTTGCAGTAGTCTATTTAGGATGTAACAAGAGCATGGACCACTGTGGCCAGATCAGACTTCCGAGGTACGGGCGTAACTGGTGCACAAGTTTTAGTTGCGCAAAAGCTCTCCCGGCCACCGACGAGACCTGGGGTTCCAGGCTCAGCGATGAGTCCAGGATCACTCCCAAGCTGCGAACCTGCGTCTTCAGGGGGAGTGGAACCCCGTCCAGCACAGGCTGTAACCCTATGCCCTGTTCGGCCTTACGACTGACCAGTAGGACCTCTGTCTTGTCTGGATTCAGTTTCAATTTGTTGAAATTGCGCATTAGAATCACGCAAAAAAAAAGGTGAAGAGGGGAGAGAAATCGAAACACTCCCCAATCGTTTTCGTTAAGATTCTGTAAAAGGTTTGTGCGTGAAGGCAAGAGAAGACAAGGAAAAAGAAAGAAGACCATGTTGCAGATGGGTAGCCTCCAATCTATGAAGTCCCCTCTACCTTCAGAAATAGGACAATGTGGAGGCATCTCGTTCATGAGTCAAAGTCAACTGGACAGCAAAGATGAATAAAAAGAGAGGGAGGGACTAGGAGAAGAGGAGAAGAAGAGTAAGAAGAAGAATATTAGAAAGAGAAGAGGAGTAAAGGAGGAGGAGGAGGAGGAGGAGGAGGAGGAGGAGGAGGAGGAGGAGGATAGCAACATCATGAAATCCCCCTAACTAATCCTGTGATTATTAAACGTTGGTTCTCTAAATGTTGGAGAACATCTGGAGATGTTCTCCAGATATTATGTTTTGGACTTCTGATCCCAAAATTCCTCACTGTTGGTCAAGCTGGACTTCTGGAAATCTGACTAATCCTGTGATTTTCAATCGTTGCTTCTCCGGATGTTGGAGAATATCTGGAGATGTTCCCCAGATATTATGTTTTGGACTTCTGATCCCAAAATTCCTCACTGTTGGCCAAGCTGGACTTCTGGAAATCTAACTAATCCTGTGATTTTCAAACGTTGCTTCTTCGGATGTTGGAGAACATCTGGAGATGTTCTCCAGATATTATGTTTTGGACTTCAGATCCCAAAATTCCTGACTGCTGGCCAAGCTGGACTAACTAATCCTGTGATTTTCAAACGTTACTTCTCCGGATGTTGGAGAACAACTGGAGATGTTCTCCAGATATTATGTTTTGGACTTCAGATCCCAGAATTCCTGACTGTTGGCCAAGCTGACTGTTGGCCACATCTCCAGATACGATGTTTTGGACTTCTGATCCCAAAATTCCTGGCTGTTGACCAAGCTGGACTTCTGGAAAACTAACCAATCCTGTGATTTGTAAACATTGCTTCTCCAGATGTTGGAGAACATCTGGAGATATTCTCCAGATATTATGTTTTGGACTTCTGATCCCCAAATTCCTGACTGTTGGCCAAGCTGGACTTCTGGAAATATAATCCTGTTATTTGTAAACATTGCTTCTCCGGATGTTGGAGAACATCTGGGGATGTTCTCCAGATATTGTCTTTTGGACTTCAGATCCCAGAATTCCTGACTGTTGGCCAAGCTGGACTTCTGGAAATCTAACTATTCCTGTGATTTTCAAACGTTGCTTCTCTGGGTGTTGGAGAACATCTGGAGATATTATGTTTTGGACTTCTGACCCCAGAATTCCTGACTGTTGGCCAAACTGGACTTCTGGAAATGGAAGTTTGATTCTATTGAGAGAAAGGCAGGATACAAACAATAACAATAATGTATCTGGAGGAGATTCTTTAGGTTGTGTCCTATTATTGTGACCCACCTTGAGTCCCTATTGAGAGAAGGGTGGGAGGGAAATAATGATGGTGATGATAATGGTGATGGTGACGTATCTAGAAGACCAAAGTTTGGGAATCATTGCCCTTCTGCATTGTCCATTCAGGAGAAAGAACACAGTGCTCGCTTCCAAGGCCAACACAGTTTGGGGAATAGATGCTCTCCGAGGTCCCCTCGCTCTTCCCTTTGTTCGGGAAGAGATGCATTTGTTCGGTCTCGGTGGCCTTTCTTCTCCAAAATTGCTCGGATTTGTGGGTTTTAGGGGAGAAAGAGGAGAACGAGAAAGACGGAGCCAGCACAAAAGTTCTCCTCCGATTTGATGAATGGCATGCTGACATTATATACATATATGAATGAGCCACGGATAGAGAGAGAGGGAAAAAACACCGTAGGACAAACTCAAAGCAAAGAGACTTCAAGATGAAATAGTCTCTATTATCAAAGAGATGTCTTAATTCCTCTGAGTTTTGGCTCCGGCTGTCTCATCTGACGGTTCCTACCTTCCTTCCACTATTAACTAGGCAAAAAAATTCTCTCTCTGTCTCTTTTCATATCTCGTTCTACCGCAGTGTCCCATTTCGAGACCTGGATTTGGGTTTTCGGGGGCTCCAAGTTTCAGGGAGGAAGAGCCAAGACCTCACGAAGCCACGAGGCCGGAACGTTACGTCTCCGAAAACATAAATTAGTTATGGTCTCAAGGATGGGAGGGGGAAAGAAAAGTCATGAGCTTCTTCAAAAGCAATGGTTCAGAAGAACATGGAAGAATCGTAAAGATGGGAAAGGATTCCAGAAGGCATCTAGTCCTACCTTCGGTTTTGGGCAGGAATCAACTCTGGAAGGGACTAAGTAGGCCTTTTTAAAGTTGGAGAAGAGAGAAAGTAGGCCTTCTCAGAATCAGAGAAGGAAGAAAGTAGACCTCAGAATTGGAGAAGGAGGAAAATAGGCCTTCTCTGAGCTGGAGAAAGAGGAAAGTAGACCTCAGAATTGGAGAAGGATGAAAATAGGCCTTCTCTGAACTGGAGAAGGAAGAAAGTAGACCTCAGAATTGGAGGAGGAAAATAGGCCTTCTCTGAGCTGGAGCAGGGAAAAGGTAGACCTCAGAGCTGGAGTAGGGAGAAAGTAGGCCTTCTTCTCAGAGCTGGAAAAGGGAGAAAGTGACTTTGTTGTCAGAGCTGGAGAAAGGCAGGCCTTCTCACAGCTCGAGAATGGAGAAAGTAGACCTTCTCAGAGCTGGAAAAGGGAGAAAGTAGAGCTTCTCAGAGCTAGTGAGGGAAGAAAGAAGGGCTCTTCAAAGCTGGAGGAGGGAGAAAGTAGGCCTTATCAGAGTTGGGGAAGGAGAAAGTAGACCTTCACAGAGTTGGAGAAAGGAGAAAGGCCCTCACAGAGTTGGGGAAGGAGAAAGTAGGCCTTTTCAGAGCTGGAAAAGGGAAAAAGTGACTTTGTTCTCAGAACTGGAGAAAGGCAGGCCTTCTCACAGCTGGAGAATAGAGAAAGTAGACCTTCTCAAGCTAGAGAAGGGAAAAAATAGAGCTAGTGAAGGAGGAAAGCTAGTGAAGGAAGAAAGAAGGGCTCTTCAAAGCTGGAGGAGGGAGAAAGTAGGTCTTATCAGAGTTGGAGAAAGGAGAAAGAAGACCTTCACAGAGTTGGAGAAGGAGAAATTAGGCCTTTACATAGTTGGAGGAAGGAGAAAATAGGTCTTCTCAGAGTTGGAGAAGGAAGATAGTAGACCTTCTTCTCAGACCTGGAGAAGGAAATGAGCAGGCCTTCTTGGAGCTGGAGAAGGGAGAAAACAGGTGGACAGCAGTCCCAATGACACCTAGGTAATGCCAGAGATACACATTAATTTCCAGGAGCAAAGGGTCAGGCAATACCATGCTCCAATTTAAATAGAGGACACTGAGCTAACTATAAAGAAGCCAAACCAGGCTATTCGGTGGTCGCCCAAACTTCCATGCAACCCTGCCCGGTATTACTGGTTTCCTCATTCTCTGGCCACCACCACCTACTTCTGGACTCATATTTTGGTGGCTCTCCAGTTTTTGTTTGAGCGTTAGGCTTTCTCGTGCCAATTCTTGTGGGTGGCGATGCTTTGAACAGACTCTCGACGACACTAGGTCGGAATCTGATTCCTTGAAATGTGAACTCGTTGGTCCTCTGGCGCTTTGGGTATTTCAACTCGTTCAGATGATGGTGCTTTGGGTATTTCAACTCGTTCGGCCAGGCTTCATAGCACGGAACTCGTGCCAATTCAGACTTTCCATCCATCTGGTGTGGAATTCCCTTGTTTCCATTGGTTGTGAGTCCATCTCTGGGTACAAAGGCATGCTAGTTGTGACCTGGTGACTTGAAAGTTTGAGTTTATCTAGAAGCCACGGATCTTCGAGGGAGGTTCTTCTTCTTCCATTCCTGGCGTTTTGTCGACTTCCAGACGTCGCCGAGCCCTAACCTTACGAAGGACGGATGATGGAGATGCCAAATCCCTTCTCTCTCCCTCCCCCAAAGTGTCTATCCGTGCAACATCTGGGGGAATTGCAACCCCAGCTGTTTCCTCCGAAGCCTCCGCAAAGCCCGGCCTGGGACTTGTTTGAACAAAACGGCTCCAAATCCCCTTGCGCGCCGCGCACAAACAAACCCAGAGGAATCCGGAGGGAGAGAAAAAGCAGGGGGGAAACGCGTCAGAAATCCAGCTTATGCCATCCGTCTGGAGGCACAAATCCTTGGAAGATGAAAGACGGAGCGAGGCGGCCAAGACACCGCCGCAAATGGATTCGCGCTGGCAGCCAACTGCCAAAGAAGACGTGGCAGCTTGGGAGGTGGGGAAGACGAGCTCCGTGATGAATTCCCAATGAAGTCATGCCCACGTCGGAGACGACTTTCCAAAACGGCTGGCGGAAGAGGTGCGCATTGTGCAGCACGCCGGAAATCGGTACACTCAAATGTCCATCGTCCCTACTTTATAGAACTGTGGTTGCTTACTTAGGTGATCCCTCATTGTCTTCCAAGATTGGTGTCTTGGCAGTGGGTACGTAGGTGACTGTGGAGCCCTATCCTTGATCTGCATGTTTCTGCATGGTTTCCAGCTGTGCCCATACCTTGAGATGCCAGATCTGGCCATGGTAGTCCAATGTACCATCCCATAAAAGATAGTAAAGATAGGTAACGAAGATAGAATGGACGAAAGGGAGAAAAGTACACCAGTTGCGCCCGTACCTTGGGAAGTCTGATCTGGCCACGGTGGTCCACGCTCTTGTTACATCCCGTATAGACTACTGAAACGCACTCTACGTGGGGTTGCCCTTGAAGACTGTTCGGAAACTTCAACTGGTCCAACGAGCAGCAGCCAGATTGCTTACCGGAGCGACATACAGGGAGCACACACACCCCTCCCTGCTGTGTCAGCTCCACTGGCTGCCAGTTCAATTCCGAGCACAATTCAAGGTGCTGGTTTTGACCTACAAAACCCTTTACGGTTCCGGTCCTGTGTATCTGTCCGAACGTATCTCCCTCTACGTCCCACCCCAGAATTTGAGATCATCTGGGGAGGCCCTGCTCTCGACCCCACAGCTATCACAAGTGAGGCTGGTGGGACAAGGAGCAGGGCCTTCTCGGTGGTGGCCCCTCACCTGTGGAACTCACTCCCGGGGGAAATCAGGGCATCAACATCCCTCCTCACCTTCAGGAGAAAGGTAAAGATGTGGTTGTGGGACCAGGCCTTTGGGCAATCTGACAATTAGATATGGAAACCAGATGGATAGGACTGAAAGGACTGACAATTGGGGAATTGGAATTTAACTATGAGATTGTGAAACGCTGACCGTCAATGAGGTTTGTATTGGTTTTATTGCTTTTATTGGTTTTACGGGGGTTTTTTGCCTATAATAATTATTGTTTTCTGTTAATTGTTGTTATTGTTAGAATTGCTGTCGCGTTAATTGATGTTATTGTCTTTTGCTGTTATGTGATGCGGGCATCAAATTGTGCCTTGCTTTTGTAAGCTGCCCTGAGTCCCGCCCCCCCCTCCCCCCCCCCGGGTGAGAAGGGCGGGGTAGAAGCAACTGAAATAAATAAATAAATAAAAGTACCAAGAGGAAGGCGCATCAAGCCAACCCTGACCTGGACCACCTTCCACCTGGAAACTGATGTCCTCACTGTGGGAGATCAAGAATGCGGATCAAGAAGAGGGTTCCACAGCCACCTATGAACCCATCCCCAAGACTCCACACTTGGAGGACCATCATCCTCAGGCTACAAGGGATCACCAAAGCAGAAGAAGAAGTGAAGATAGGTGACCTGCATTTATTTTGATGGTGTAACCAATTACCCCATCCATCCCCCCACCCCAAAAAATTATTGGATGGTGAGATTCATCACTCCAGCTAAGATGGTGACAAGCCTGAAGTTCTTGAGAGGCTGTGAAGTCCTCTTGAGAAGAGGACTCCACAACCACCTACAAGACACTAGACTTGGAGGACCATCATCCTTGTGGTACAAAAGATCACCTAAAGAGAAGAAGAAGAAGAAGAAGAAGAAGAAGAAGAAGAAGAAGAAAAGATAGGTAACTTGTATTTGTTTTGATGGTGAGACCAATTATTCCCCTCCCCCCACAAAAAATTATTGGATGGTGGGGTACATCACTCCAAAGAAAGGGGTCCAGCAAAGATGGTGACGAGCCTGAAGCTCTTGAAATGCTGTGGAGTCCTCTTAAGAAGAGGACTCCACAGCCACCTACGAACTCACCGCCAAGACACTAGACATGGAGGACCATCATCCTTGTGGAACAAAAGATCACCTAAGAAGAAGGAGAAGAGAAGATAGGTAACCTGTATTGGATGGTGGGGTTCATGACTCCAAAGAAAGGGGTCCAGCAAAGATGGTGACGAGCCTGAAGCTCTTGAGATGCTGTGAAGTCCTCTTAAGAAGAGGACTCCACAGCCAGCTATGAACCCACCGCCAAGCCACTAGACTTGGAGGACCATCACCCTTGTGGAACAAAAGATCACCTAAGAAGAAGAAGAAGAAGAAGAAGTGAAGTTAGGTAACCTGTATTTGTTTTGATGGTGAGACCAATTATTCCCCCCCCCCCCAAAAAAAATATTGGATGGTGGAATTCATCACTCCAAAGAAAGGAGTCCAGCAAAGATGGTGACGAGCCTGAAGCTCCTGAGATGTCTGAAAAAGAGACCCTCGTTTGCAAATAGTTCAACGCATCGACGGAGACCCACCATCAGTGGGAAAACGTGGTGAGCCTTCCTAAGCGAGAGAGGAGAACCTTTGCGTCCGCGGCGCTGGCCTGCTAACAGATAAATGGGGGTGAAATTGCAGAAGGAGGCATACGGAGCAGGAGTTATTTGAAAGCGATTATCTGGGATAACAGTAATTACGGTCCAAGAACAGAGAAGGTCAAAGAGCCTCGGCTGGCAGCTCAGGCACAAGCAGAATGCGAGGCGAAAACGTGGGAAAGGCAGGAGCCGGCGGGAGGGAGGCTCCCAAGGCAGCGTTCGCCCTTGTAATATAGACTCAGGGAGAGGGAAGTTACATTTCCTTCGCTCGTGGGGTTCGATCCCAGTATGCCCAGTATCAAGGGAGAGGCACCAACAGGCCGAGATCACAGCTCTTGGAAGTGGCCTGTGGCCAATGCTGATATCCGCTTATCGGAATTCTGTATCCCTGCTTTGGTTTTCTCTATCCGCGGCACAGATCTCGCTATCCGCGGTTGGTTTCAGGTTTCGCTATACGCAACACAGATCTCTCTATCTGCGGTTGGTTTCGGGTTTCGCGATCCGCGGCACAGATCTCGCTATCCGTGGTTGTTTTCAGATTTTGCTATCCGTGGCACAGATCTCGCTATCCACGGTTGGTTTCAGGTTTCGCTATCCGCGGCACAGATCTCGCTATCCGCGGCACGGATCTCGCTATCTGCGGTTGGTTTCAGGTTTCGCTATCCATGGCACAGATCTCACTATCCTCGGTAGGTTTCAGGGTTCGCTATCCGCAGCCCAGATCTCGCTATCCGCGGTAGGTTTCAGGTTTCGCTATCCATGGCACAGATCTCGCTATCCGCAATTGGTTTCAGGTTTTGCTATCCGCAGCACAGATCTCGCTATCTGCGGTTGGTTTCAGGTTTCGCTATACGCAACACAGATATCTCTATTTGCGGTTGGTTTCGGGTTTCGCGATCCACGGCACAGATCTCGCTATCTACGGTTTGTTTCAGGTTCCACTATCCACGGCCCAGATCTTGCTATCTGCGGTAAATTTCAGGTTTCACTATCTGCGGCCCAGATCTCGCTATCTGCGGTTGGTTTCCGGTCTCGCTATCCGCGGCACAGATCTCACTATCCGCGGTTGGTTTCAGGTTTCGCTATCCGCGGCACAGATCTCGCTATCCACGGTAGGTTTCAGGGTTCGCTATCCGCGGCCCAGATCTCACTATCCGCAGTTGGTTTCAAGTTTTGCTATCTGCGGCACAGATCTCGCTATCCGCGGTTGGTTTCAGGTTTCGCTATCCGCGGCACAGATCTCGCTATCCATGGTAGGTTTCAGGGTTCGCTATCCGCGGCCCAGATCTCACTATCCGCAGTTGGTTTCAAGTTTTGCTATCTGCGGCACAGATCTCGCTATCCGCAGTTGGTTTCCGGTTTCGCTATCGGGGACACAGATCTCACTATCCGCAGTTGGTTTCAGTTTTTGCTATCCGCGGCACAAATCTTGCTATCGGTAGGTTTCAGGGTTTGCTATCCGCAGCACAGATCTCTCTATCTGCAGTTGGTTTCAGGTTTCGCTATCTGCGGCACAGATCTCGCTATCCGCATTTGGTTTCTGGTTTCGCTATCCACGGCACAGAATTCGCTATCCGCGGTTGGTTTCAGGTTTCGCACAGATCCCACTATCCGCAGTTGTTTAAATTGATTTATTTCACTATTTAGGGTGGGTTTTTTGCAAAGTTTTCAGTGGGAAAAAAGTAGGTTGATTCCGACCCTAGGTTTTCCCAAACCAACCTCGACCGAGATGCTTCCCACCAGGTGAGTAATGCTCCACCATTCGGCTCTGCGGGTTTCTTTGTCATCATCATTAAAGCAGGCCGCCTTTGGGGTTTTGCGGGTCATTTCTCCGGCCATGGTTCTGCGATCCCAGCGGGATCTAATTCGGTTAAGGCTATTACGAGGTTTTCCTGGAATTAAAACATCCGTAGACCTATTAGGGCCAACCTGAGGGTGCTCCGGATGCTTTGGGAAAGTCCACAAGGTAAGAAGGAGCTGCAAAATAACTCTACACACTTTAGGTATTGTTGTTGATGTTATAACTCATTGCAAAATATGTTGCCCTATATAGGACTATGATTACTCTGGCTGGCTACAGACCAATCTCTTCTCCTGATTGGGGCTTTCCGATGCTAATGCATTCTGGGAAATGTAGTGTTGAATTCTTTGGCATACGGCTCCTCCCCTTCCCAAACTACATTTCCCAGAGTTCTGTGCTGTTCCCGAAATGCACTGCTCGCTCTTTTCACGGTTCCCGATGCCAAGACTCCATTACGTAATTCCAGGCAGGCAGGCTTTTTGGCATTCTGGGAAATGTAGTTCAAGGCAGAGCCTTTTGAATTCTTTGGCATAGGGCTCCTCTCCCTCCCAAACTACATTTCCCAGAGTTTTGCGCTGTTCCCAAAATGCACTGCTTGCTCTTTTCACTGTTCCTGCTGCTGAGACTCCATTAGGTAATTCCAGGCAGGCAGCCTTTTTGGCATTCTGGGAAATGTAGTTTTGAATTCTTTGGCATAGGGCTCCTCCCCTTCCCAAACTACATTTCCCAGAGTTTTGCACTGTTCCCAAAATGCACTGCTCGCTCTTTTCACTGTTCCTGCTGCCGAGACTCCATTAGGTAATTCCAGGCAGGCAGCCTTTTTGGCATTCGGGAAATGTAGTTCAGGAGAGAGCCTTTTGTATTTTTTGGCCTAGGGCCCCTCCCCTTCCCAAATTACATTTCCCAGAGTTCCATGCTGTTCCCAAAATGCACTGCTCGCTCTTTTCACGGTTCCTGATGCCGACTCCCTTAGGTAATTCCAGGCAGGCAGCCTTTTTGGCATTCTGGGAAATGTAGTTCAGGGCAGAGCCTTTTGAATTCTTTGGCATAGGGCTCCTCCCCCTCCCAGACTACATTTCCCAGATTTCTGTGCTGTTCCCAAAATGCACTGCACCCTCTTTTCACGGATCTTGCTGCCGAGACTCTATTAGGTAATTCCAGGCAGGCAGCCTTTTTGGCATTCTGGGAAATGTAGTTCAGGGCAGAGCCTTTTGAATTCTTTGGCATAAGACTCCTCCCCCTCCCAAACTACATTTCCCAGAGTTTTGCGCTGTTCCCAAAATGCACTGCTTGCTCTTTTCACTGTTCCTGCTGCCGAGACTCCATTAGGTAATTCAAGGCAGGCAGCCTTTTTTGGCATTCTGGGAAATGTAGTTTTGAATTCTTTAGCATAGGGCTCCTCCCCTTCCCAAACTACATTTCCCAGAGGTCTGTGCTGTTCCTGAAATGCACTGCTTGCTCTTTTCACAGTTCCTGACGCCGAGACTCCATTAGGTAATTCCAGGCAGGCAGCCTTTTTGGAATTCTGGGAAATGTAGTTTTGAATTCTTTAGGACAGGGCTCCTCCCCTTCCCAAACTCCATTTCCCAGAGTTCTGTGCTGTTCCCAAAATGCACTGCTTGCTCTTTACACTGTTCCCGATGCTGAGAATCCATTAGGTAATTCCAGGCAGGCAGCCTTTTTGGCTTTGCTTTGCTTTGCTTCCTTGCACTGAATGGGAAATTGATTTTGGGAGCCTTCCGAAATTTGCAAAACTGAAACAAAAAAGTATGGGGTCAGGTTTGATTTCTTAATTTTTGACATGCGAGTGGGATATCGCTTCGGAAGTACGAATCATACGAAACCGATCCGACTTACGACGCTTTCCGATATATATATATATTTTTGCACATGCCAAAAAATCAGGAGTTGCAGTTCAGACAAAGAGAGCTGGAGCCTCACGAAACGACAAATTTCAGTGGGAAATTGGCTCCTTCTTTGCGGAAACTCCCTTTTTGCAGGAGAGGTTCCCCCTCCGAAAGAGCTCCACGCGCATCCCCCCGCCCCTCTCTGAAGAATAATTTAATTAAGTGGAAAGAAATGTGATTAATTTTAATTGTGGGCGATAATTCATTCGTCGCCTTTATTCATACTTATTTTGCAAAGAAGGGGGGGAGAAAGAAACCCGACGATGCCCAGTTAGTGTCCTGTAATAGGGTAATTAAATTCTCTTATGGGAACCAGTTTATCTCCGCAGGCTTGCAAGTGGCATTTACGGCAAAGCTCAGAGGTTTAATTTAAGGTTTGAGGGGTTCATGCAGAAGATATGAACTTTGCAGGTATGTGCAAACCCAAGCCCAGGAGCCAGATATTGCCCCTTGGGCTCCTTTCTCAGGCCCTTCTCTCTCACACATTCCTATCGTTCCTTCCATCTCTCTTTCCATCCTCCTTCTCTTCCACCCTTTCGTCCTTCCTTCCCTCTTTCCTCCCTTCCCTCCCTCAAAGTCCATGCCCACCAAACCCTTCCAGTATTTTCTGTTGGTTGTGGGATTTTTGTGTGCCAAATTTGGTTCAATTCCATCGCTGGTGGAGTTCAGAATGCTCTCTGAATGTAGGTGAACTATAAATCCCAGCAGCTACAACTCCCAAATGACAAAATCAACTCCCATCCAATATTCATATGTGGGCATAGTGGGTGTCCGTGCCAAGTTTGGTCCAGATCCATCATTGTTTGAGTCCATAATGCTCTTAACTCATAGGTGAACTATGCATCCCAGCAACTACAACTCCCAAATGTCAAGGTATATTTTCCACCAAAACTCCACCTGTGTTCACATTTGGGCATATTGGGTATTCACGCCAAGTTTGGTCCAGATCCATCATTGTTTGACTCCACTGTGCTCTCTGGATGTAGGTGAACTACAACTCCCAAACTGAAGGTCCCATTCAGGTTGTGTGGGGGAGGAGATTTGCTGGTCACCAACATCCCAGGGAGAAGCGCAATAGAGTTCTTGCGACCCTGGAGAAGGTAGGAAGTGGTAGGCCCCATGGCAGTCCCCTCGGTCTTAAGGTCCTGCTGATTAATGCCAGGTCTGTCAATGGTAAGACCGCTGCCATTCAGGACTTGATCCTGGATGAGAGGGCAGGTCTGGCTTGCATTACTGAGACCTGGTTGGACGAGTTGGGGGGAGTAAATCTTACTCAGCTGTGTCCACCGGGTTTCGGAGTGCATCAGCAGGCCAGGCTGGGGGGGTGGGGAGGAGGGGTCGCAATAGTCTTTCGGCAATCCATCGCCATGGCCAGATGCGCTGTTCCACAAACAGCTGGGTTTGAGTGTGTTCACCTGAGGGTGGGGAACCGTGACAGCGTGGGGTTTCTGCTGGTGTACCGCCCACCCCGCGACCCAGCAGTTTCCCTGTCTGAGTTAGCAGAGGGGGTCTCCAATTCGGCCTTGGCCTCCCAAAGTTTGGTTGTGCTGGGAGATTTTAACATTCATGCCGAGACCTCCCTGACTGGTGCAGCTCAGGACTTCATGGCCGCCATGACGACCATGGGGCTGTCACAAATTATATCTGGACCCACCCATCAGGCTGGACACACTCTCGACCTAGTTTTTGTAGCGGACAGTGGAATGATCAGAGTGGAAGAACAAAACATCCTTCCTGTGTCATGGTCTGATCATTATCTGGTCAGTTTTAGACTTTCTGCGACCCTTAACCTCCGCAGGGGTGGTGGACAAATTAAGATGGTCCACCCCAGGAGACTGATGGATCCTGATGGTTTCCTGAGGAATCTTGGGGTTCTTCCTGCGATGGAGCCTGGCGATCCTGTTGACGCCTTGGTTGATCTCTATAACAGGGAGATGACCAGGGCGATAGATACGATCGCTCCCGAACGCCCCATCTCGTTGCGTCGAGTCACACCTTCTCCCTGGTTCACCGAGGAGTTGACTGTGATGAAACGCACGAGAAGGGGGCTAGAGCGCAAATGGAGGAAATCTCGAAGCGTGTCTGACCAAACGCGGGCTAAAGCCTCTCTTAAGGCATATTCCGTGGCTATACGGGTAGCCAGGGAATCCTTTACGACTACCCGTATAGCGTCTGCAGCAAATAGATCGTTGGAGTTGTTTCGGGTTGTCGGAGAACTCCATCCTCCGGTGGTGGAGGGGTCCTTTGATGACCCAGCAACTCGGTGTCGCGAGTTCGCGCACCATTTCGCAGACAAGGTTGCTCAGATACGTCTTGAGCTGGACTCCAATTTCACCACAGGTCCAGGGGAGGTGATTGAGGCATCTGCTTGTCCAATTTTGTGGGGTTCTTTTAGGCTTGTTCTTCCTGAGACCGTGGAAGAGGTCCTTGGGGCTGTGAGGGCGACCACATCAGCTCTAGACCCTTGCCCATCTTGGCTAATAAAATCGGCCAGGGAGGGGTTGGTAGATTGGTTTGTGTTGATCATTAATGCATCGTTGGAACAGGGGGTTTTTCCATCTCAATTGAAACAGGCAGTGGTTCGCCCACTTCTCAAGAAGGTTTCCCTCGGTTCCACAATGCTTAACAACTTCAGACCGATCTCCAACCTCCCTTTCTTGGGCAAGGTGCTGGAGCGGGTGGTCGCCTCCCAACTTCAGGATTTTCTAGATGACAACAACTACCTAGATCAGTCACAGTCTGGTTTCAGGCCTGGTCACGGCACCGAGACAGCCTTGGTCGCCTTGGTGGATGACCTCCGTAGAGAGCTAGACAGGGGGAGTGTGACCTTGTTGGTTCTCTTGGACATCTCAGCGGCTTTCGATACCATCGATCATGGTATCCTTCTGGGACGACTCTATGGGATGGGTCTCGGGGGCACGGTTTTGTCGTGGCTCCGGTCCTTCCTGGAGGGACGATCCCAGATGGTGAAGCTGGGAGATGCCTGCTCGGACCCCTGGCCTTTGACCTGTGGGGTCCCGCAAGGCTCTATTCTGTCTCCTATGCTCTTTAACATCTACATGAAACCGCTGGGAGAGGTCATCTGGGGTTTTGGAGTTGGGTGCCATCTCTATGCAGATGACACACAACTCTACTACTCCTTTCCATCTAATTCCAAGGAGGCCCCTCGAGTGCTGAACGAGTGCCTGGCCGCTGTGGCTATCTGGATGAGGAAGAACAAGCTGAAGATCAATCCCGACAAGACAGAGGTCCTCCTGGTCAATCGTAAACCGGATCGGGGTATAGGGTGGCAACCTGTGCTGGATGGGGTTGCACTCCCCCTGAAATCACAGGTCCGCAGCTTGGGAGTTCTTCTGGATTCATCACTTACGCTTGAGGCTCAGGCGTCGGCGGTGTCCGGGAGGGCTTTCGCACAGTTAAGACTGGTGCGCCAGCTGCGACCATACCTCGCGAAGGCTGATTTGGCCGGGATGGTCCATGCCTTAGTCACCTCTAGATTGGATTACTGTAATGCGCTCTACGTGGGGCTTTCTCTTGTTCGTGGGAGTTCGTTTGGGAGTTTGGTTCAATATCATTGTTGGTAGAGTTCAGGCTGCTCTTTGATCATAGGTGAACTACAACTCCCAGCAACTACAACTCCCAAATGTCAAGGTATATTTCCCACCAAAACTCCACCTATGTTCACATTTGGACAAGGGTAGAAGGAAAGGGGAAACTAAACAAGATGAACTTGAACTTTTTACGCCACACAGCAAATATGAGCTATTTTCCCCAAACTCCACCAGTGTTCACATATTGAGTATTCACACCAAGTTTGGTCCAGATCCATCATTGTTTGACTCCACTGTGCTCTCTGGATGTAGGTGAACTACAACTCCCAAACTGAAGGTCAATGCCCACCGAACTCTTCCAGTATTTTCTCTTGTTCGTGGGAGTTCGTTTGGGAGTTTGGTTCAATATCATTGTTGGTGGAGTTCAGACTGCTCTTTGATCATAGGTGAACTATAAATCCCAGCAAATACAACTCCCAAATCTCAAAGTCTATTGTCTCTAAACTACACCAATGTTCACATTTGGGCATATTGAGTATTCGTGCCAAATGGTCCAGATCCATAATTGTTTGGGTCCTCAGTGCTCTCTGGATGTAGGTGAACTACAACTCCCAAACTCAAGGTCAATGCCCACCAAACCCTTCTAGTATTTTCTTTTGCTCATGGGAGTTCTGTGTGACAAGTTTGGTTCAATTTCATCATTGGTAGAGTTCAGAATGCTCTTCGATCGTAGGTGAACTACAAATCCCAGCAACTACAACTCCCAAATGTCAAGATTCTATTTTCCCCAAACTCCACCAGTGTTCACATTTGGGCATACTGAGTATTCATGTTGAGTTTGGTCCAGATCCATCATTGCTTGAGTCCACAGTGCTCTCTGGATGTAGGTGAACTACAACTCCAAAACTCAAGGTCAATGCCCACCAAACTCTGTTTGTCATTAGAGTTCTGTGTGCCAAGATTGGTTCAATTCCATCATTGGTGTAGTTCAGAATGCTCTTTGATTGTAGGTGAACTATAAATCCCAGCAACTACAACTCCCAAATGACAAAATCAATTTTTTTGAGTGAAGGACATACATTGGGTTGTTAGGTGTCTTGAGTCCAAATTTGGTGTCAATTCGTTCAGTAGGTTTTGAGCTAATCCCGCAAACGAACATTACATTTTTATTTATATAGATGATACTGTAAATCATTGCCTCCTCCTAATATCACAAAGGATTACAATCTCACCAACTTCATAGGAAATCTACAAAACAGGAGCTTGTTTGTTGAGTTCCAGGTGGCGAAAACAGAAGAACAGCCTGCCATAGGGGAACATGCTTGCTCCATCAATGTTTAACATTTACACAAATGACCAGCTAGTGCCAGAAGGGACAGAGAGTTTCACCTATGCTGTCGATCGTGCCATCACCACCCAAGCAGTGAACTTTGAAATGGTTGAACAGAAGCTCTCCGAAGCTTTAGGTGCTCTTACTGCCTATTCCAGGGAAAACCAGCTTTCACCATCAATGTTCAAAATTTACTGAAACGATCAGTTACTGCCAGAAGGGACAGAGAGTTTCATCTATGCTGACGATAATGCCATCACCACCCAAACGGGGAGTTTTGAAATTGTTAAACAGAAGCTCTTGCTGCCTATTACAGGGAAAACCAGCTTGCTCCATCAATGTTTAACATTTACACAAAGGACCAGCTACTACCAGAAGGGACAAAGAGTTTCATCTATGCTGACGATCATGCCATCACCACTCAGGAGGGAGGTTTGAAATGGTTGAACAGAAACTATCTGAAGCTTAGGTGCTCTTACTGCGTATTACAGGGAAAACCAGTTTGCTCCATCAATGTTTAACATTTGCACAAAGGACCAGCTACTACCAGAAGGGACAAAGAGTTTCATCTATGCTGACGATCATGCCATCACCACTCAGGAGGGAGCTTTGAAATGGTTGAACGGAAACTATCTGAAGTTTTAGGTGGTCTTACTGCCTATTACAGGGTAAACCAGCTTGCTCCATCAATGTTTAATATTGATACAAATGACCAGTCACTTCCAGAAGGGACAAAGAGTTTCATCTATGCTGATGATCATGCCATCACCACTCAAGAGGGAACTTTGAAAGGGTTGAATGGAAACTATCTGAAGCTTTAGGTGCTCTTACTGCCTATTACAGGGGAAACCAGCTTTCACCATCAATGTTCAACATTTACTCAAACGATCAGCTACCGCCAGAAGGGACAGAGAGTTTCATCTATGCTGACGATCATGCCATCACCACTCAGGAGGGAGCTTTGAAATGGTTGAACAGAAACTATCTGAAGCTTTAGGTGCTCTTACTGCCTATTACAGGGAAAAACAGCTTGCTCCATCAATGTTTAACACTGACACAAATGATCTGACTCTGCCAGAAGGAACAGAGAGTTTCATCTATGCTGATGATCATGCCATCACCACCCAAGCAGTGAACTTTGAAATGGTTGAACAGAAGCTTCTGATCAAAGGAAATTTACTATAATACGAAGTTTTAAAATTTGTTTGTGGTTTTTCTGTGCATTATAACTGTATTCTCAATTCTCTTCTGACACAAGAAATAAGTAAATTGGGAATATGGAAGGTGGGGCCTTTTTGGTGGCTTCCCGGAGAGATTTATTTATTTATATTTTTTTATTTATCGTGTCAGGAGCAACCAGACTGTTGTATTACAGAGAGATTAGATCGGTACATTTGTGAGACCCTTCTTTGCATCCAACTGTGTGCCGTAATTTTATTTATTTATTTATTTATTTATTTACTACTCTTATATACCGCAATTCTCAGTTTACTGGCGACTCATTGTGGTGTACAACATAGAAAAAAGGTGCAAAATACAACATAAAATAAAATAATCCACAGTACATAATTATCAAACATCATCAAAACATCAACCTTACTACAAGACCATTCCGAGTCGTCTCATCGTCAAATTCACAATCCGATACCATTTCGGTTGTTCCATTCCTATGGTCAAGTTACCAGTCATTGCACTTCTATTCAAAATCCTTCTTAAACAACCAGGTCTTCAGCTTCCTGCGGAAGATCAACAGGGAGGGGGCTAACCTGATGTCTACGGGAAGGGTGTTCCACAGCCGAGGAGCCACCACCGGGAAGGCCCTATCTCTCGTCCCCGCCAGCTGTGCCTGAGACGCAGGCGGGATCGAGAGCAGGGCCTCCCCGGAAGATCTCAAAGTCCTCGTGGGCTCATAGGCTGAGAGTTAGGTATCTTAGGTATCTTGGGCCGGAACTGTTTAGTTAGTTAGGTATCTTGGGCCGGAACTGTTTAGGGCTTTATAGGCCAGCGCCAGCACCTTGAATTGAGCCCGGTAGCAGATCGGCAGCCAGTGGAGCTGGTACAGCAGGGGGGTTGTATGCTCCCTGCACTCCGCTCCTGTTAGTATCATGGCTGCTGCACGTTGGACCAGTTGGAGCTTCCGGGCAGTCTTCAAGGGCAACCCCACGTAGAGAGCATCGCAGTAGTCTAGGCGGGATGTAACCAGAGTGTGGACTACCGTGGCCAAGTCAGACTTCCCAAGGTACGGGCGCAGCTGGCGCACGAGCCTAAGCTGTGCAAATGCTCCCCTGGTCACCGCCGAGACCTGGGGCTCCAGGCTCAGCGATGAATCCAGGATCACACCCAAGCTGCGAACCTGCGCCTTCAAGGGGAGTGCGAACCCGTCCAGCACAGTATGTAACCCTAATTTTCATTTTGTCATTTTTGGTTGATTCAGGTTTAGTTGTTTGTAACAGTCGGATTGCTTGTTAACCACCATTGTCCGGTGCTCTAACTACTACGTGGCAGCGCTTTTTTGCTTCCTCTACTAATCGGGGAAAGGAAGACAATTAAGAGATAAGTGGTTGAAAAGCTCCTTCCGAGGAAGGGGCAGCGAGGTTAAATTAAACATTGGAAGCAGCAGCTGGGGAGAGACTGCCAGTCAAAGCACATAATGCGCGGCGAGGTGCGCCGGTGGTCTCCTCGCCCGCGATGCAGAGGTTTCATTACCACGCAGAAGTCCTCTTGAGAGGAGAAGCCCACAAAGAGCTCCCACCACCCCATGGCCCCACCATGCTGGCGTTGGCTATGGAAATCAATGGCATGCCTGCAGTGGGCCGACCCCGCTGAGGAATGCTCACATAAGTGGAAATTAAATTGGGAAGTCAAGTGCAAAAAAAATAGGTGTTACACCGCGAAGCAATTTAAAACTCCCCGAAAAGCTAGCTCTTAATTATAGGCGAGATTATCTCAAGTCGACACTTAGACGTTAAAGGTTAAGCGTTGCATTTTTAATAAGGGAGGCGAGGAGGGAAAGAAAACAGGAGGGCCTCCCAGATACTCGCTTGGCCATGTCAAGGCGAGCAAATCAACCCCGGCTAACAACAACCTTGGAGGGCTTTCCATCGAGGGTCAGGTCAGCATCACAGGCCTGTTTTGAAGACTGAGGAAGGAAATTGGCCAGGTGGGCTCCAGGTAGATCCTGAATCCAATGTTGGCCCAGGTATACGTCTAGTAGATCCCACACCCTGTAATTGCCAGATATATCCCTATTCCAATATCGGTTAGGTGGGCCTGAGGTAGATCCTGAATCCAACAGATATACTTCAGGTAGATCCCACATCCAACAATGGTCAGATACATTCCTAATCCAATATTGGTAAGGTGGGCTTCAGGTAGATTTCGTATCCAAAGTTCACCAGGAAGCTCCTGAATCCAACATTGGCCAGGTCAGCTTCAGCTAGGTCTACATCTTGGCCAAGTAGACCCGACATCCAAAGTCATCAAGGCTAGGGATGCTTGGGACATGATGGAATTGGGAGATGAAGGTACACCTTTCGTACTTACACAATCAAGTCATGATGGATTTGGGACATGAAGGTAGGCCTCTCACTAGTCCCTGGACCACATCATGATGGAATTAAGACATGAAGGGAGGCTTCTCACCAGCCTCTCACCAATCACTGTACCAAGGCATGATGGGATTAGGACATGAAGGTGGGCCTCTCAGAAGTCACTGGACCAAGTCATGATTGAGTTGGAACATGTAGGTAGGCCTCTCATCCATCACTGAATGAAGTCATGATGGAGTTAGGATGTAGAGACAGGCCTCCCTCCAGTCACTGGATCAAGTCATGATGGAATTGAGACATGAAGGTAGGCCTCTCACCAGTCACTGGACTAAGTCATGATGGAGTTGAGACATGAAGGTAGACCTCTCATCAGCCATGATGGAGTTGGGACATGAAGGTAGACCTCTAATCAGCCATGATAGAGTTGGGACATGAAGATAGACATAGTCACTGGACCAAGTCATGATGGAATTAGGACATGAAGGTAGGCCTCTCACAAGTCACTGGACCAAGGCATGATGGAATTGGGACATGAAAAAAGGCCTCTCATCAGTCATGAAGGGATTGGGACTTGAAGGTCAGCAGACCAAGTTGTGATGGAATTGAGACACGAAGGAAGACCTCTCACAAGTCACTGGACCTAGGCATGATGGAGTTGTGACATAAAGGTAGGCCTCTCATCAGTCAGTGGACGAAGTCATAATGGAGTTGGGCCTCCCTCCAGTCACTGGATCAAGTCATGATGGAATTGAAACATGAATGTAGGCCTCTCACCAGTTACTAGACCAAGTCATGATGGAGTTGAGACATGAAGGAAGGCCTCTCATCTGCGACTGGATCAAACGATGGAATTGTGACATGAAGGTAAGCTTCTCAATACTCACTGGACCAAGTCATGATGGAGTTGAGACATGAAGGTAGACCTCTCGTCAGCCATGATGGAGTTGGGACATGAAGGTAGGTCTCTCATCATGATGGAGTTGGGTCATGAAAATAGACATCTTATAGTCACTTGACCAAGTAATGATGGAATTAGGACATGAAGGTAGGCCTCTCACCAGTCACTCCTTCTCAACTGGAGGACCACATCATGATGGGATTAGAACATGAAGGTAGGCCTCTCACCAGTCACTAGACCAAGTCATGATGGAGTTGAGATATAAAAACAGGTCTTCCTCAAGTCATGAGGGAGTTGGTCCAGTGACAGTGATCCCTTCAGTCACTGGATCAAGTCATAATGGAATTGAGACACAAAGGTAGGTCTCTCACCAGTCACTAGACCAAGTCATGATGAAGTTAGGACATGAAGGTAAGCCTCTCATTAGTCATAATGGAGTTAGGACTCTCCGCAGTCACCGGACCAAGTCGTGTTGGAATTGAGACATGAAGGTAGGCCTCTCACCAGTCAGTGGACCAAGTAATGATGGAATTGGGGCAAGAAGGTAGACATCTGGACCATGGCATGATGGAGTTGGAACATGGAGGTAGGCCTCTCATAGTCACCGGACCTAGTCATGATGAAATTGGGGCATGAAGGGGGGCCTCTCTCCAGTCAGTGGACCAAGTCATGATGGAATTGGGGAGGAAGGTAGACATCTTCTAGTCACTTGACCAAGTTATGATGGGATTGGAACATGAAGGTAGGCCTCTCATCAGTCACTGGACCAAGTCATGATGGAATTGGGACATGAAGGTATACCTTTCGTAGTCACTCAACCCATTCATGATGAATTTGGGACATGAAGGTAGGCCTCTCACCAGTCCCTGGACCACGTCATGATAGAATTGGGACATGAAGGTAGGCCTCCCATCTGTGACTGGATCAAATGATGGAATTGTGACATGAAGGTAAGCCTCTCAATAGTCACTGGACCAAGTCATGATGGAGTTGAGACATGAAGGTAGACCTCTCATCAGTCACCAGACCAAGTCGTGTTGGAATTGAGACACGAAGGTAGGCCTCTCACCAGTCAGTGGACCAAGTCATGATGGAATTGGGGTAGGAACATGGATTGGGGTTTGGAATTGGAATTGGAATTGGGGTAGGAACATCTTCTAGTCACTTGACCAAGTCATGATGGGATTGGAACATGAAGGTAGGCCTCTCATCAGTGCCTGTACCACGTCATGATGGAATTGGGACGTGAAGGTAGGCCTCTCATCTGTGACTGGATCAAATGATGGAATTGCAACATGAAGGTAAGCCTCTCAATAGTCACTGGGCCAAGTCATGGTGGAGTTGAGACATGAAGGTAGACCTGTCATCAGTCGCTGGACCAAGTCATAATGGAATCGGGACATGAAGGTACACCTTTCGTAGTCACTCAACCAAGTCATGATGGATTTGGGACATGAACGTAGGCCTCTCTCTAGTCCCTGGACCACGTCATGATGGAATTAAGACATGAAGGTAGGCTTCTCACCAGCCACTGAACCAAATCATGATGGAATTGAGACCTGAAGGTGGGCCTCTCATCAGTCGCTGGATCAAGTCATGATCAAATTGGGAAAGGAAGATAGGGTTCTCTCCAGTCACTGTACTAAGTCATGGTGGAGTTGGGACATGAAGGGAGACTTCTCATCAGTCGCTGGACCAAATGATGGCATTGGGACCGGAATGTACACCTCTCACCAGTCACTACACCAAGGCATGATGATGCTGTCCCTGTCTGCTCTTCTCCTGCTCTGAAGCCATTTGCAACATGGAGGTAGACCTCTCATCAGTCACTGGACCACGTCATGATGGAATTGGGATATGAAGGTAGACTTCTCATCAGTCCCTGGACCAAGTCATGATGGATTTGGGACATGAAGGTAGGTCTCTCACCAGTCCCTGGACCACATCATGATTGAATTAAGACATGAAGGTAGGCTTCTCACCAAATCATGATCGAATTGGGACGGAAAGGTAGACCTCTCATCAGTCGCTGGACCAAGTCATGATGGAATCGGGACCTGAAGGTGGGCCTCTCATTAGTCACTGGGACAGGAAGATTGGGTTCTCTCCAGTCATTGGACCAAGTCATGGTGGAGTTGGGACATGAAGGGAGACTTCTCAGCAGTCGCTGGACCAAATGATGGCACTGGGACCAGACTGTACACCTCTCACTAGTCACTACACCAAGGCATGATGATGCTGTCCCTGTCTGCTCTTCTCCTGCTCTGAAGCCATTTGCAACATGGAGGTAGACCTCTCATCAGTCACTGGACCATGTCATGATGGATTTGGGACATGAAGGTAGGCTTCTCACCAGTCCCTGGACCATGTCATGATGGAATTGGGACATGAAGGTACACCTTTCATAGTCACTCAACCAAGTCATGATGGATTTGGGACATGAAGATAGGCTTCTCACCAGTCCCTGGACCACGTCATGATGGAATTAAGACATGAAGGTAGGCTTCTCACCAAATCATGATCGAATTGGGACGGAAAGGTAGACCTCTCATCAGTCGCTAAACCAAGTAATGATGGAATCGGGACCTGAAGGTGGGCCTCTCATCAGTCGCTGGGACAGGAAGATAGGGTTCTCTCCAGTCACTGGACCAAGTCATGGTGGAGTTGGGACATGAAGGGAGACTTCTCAGCAGTCGCTGGACCAAATGATGGCACTGGGACCGGAATGTACGCCTCTCACCAGTCACTACACCAAGGCATGATGATGCTGTCCCTGTCTGCTCTTCTCCTGCTCTGAAGCCATTTGCAACATGGAGGTAGACCTCTCATCAGTCACTGGACCATGTCATGATGGATTTGGGACATGAAGGTACACCTTTCATAGTCACTCAACCAAGTCATGATGAATTTGGGACATAAAGGTAGGCCTCTCTCCAGTCCCTGGACCACGTCATGATGGAATTAAGACATGAAGGTAGGCTTCTCACCAAATCATGATCGAATTGGGACGGAAAGGTAGACCTCTCATCAGTCGCTGGACCAAGTCATGATGGAATCGGGACCTGAAGGTGGGCCTCTCATTAGTCGCTGGGACAGGAAGATAGGGTTCTCTCCAGTCACTGGACCAAGTCATGGTGGAGTTGGGACATGAAGGGAGACTTCTCATCAGTCGCTGGACCAAATGATGGCACTGGGAGCGGAATGTACACCTCTCACCAGTCACTACACCAAGGCATGATGATGCTGTCCCTGTCTGCTCTTCTCCTGCTCTGAAGCCATTTGCAACATGGAGGTAGACCTCTCATCAGTCACTGGACCATGTCATGATGGATTTGGGACATGAAGGTAGGCCTCTCACCAGTCCCTGGACCAAGTCATGATGGAATTGGGACATGAAGGTACCCCTTTCATAGTCACTCAACCAAGTCATGATGGATTTGGGACATGAAGGTAGGCCTCTCACCAGTCCCTGGACCACATCATGATTGAATTAAGACATGAAGGTAGGCTTCTCACCAAATCATGATCGAATTGGGACGGAAAGGTAGACCTCTCATCAGTCGCTGGACCAAGTCATGATGGAATCGGGACCTGAAGGTGGGCCTCTCATTAGTCGCTGGGACAGGAAGATAGGACCTGCTCTGAAGCCATTTGCAACATGGAGGTAGACCTCTCATCAGTCACTGGACCATGTCATGATGGATTTGGGACATGAAGGTAGGCCTCTCACCAGTCCCTGGACCAAGTCATGATGGAATTGGGACATGAAGGTACCCCTTTCATAGTCACTCAACCAAGTCATGATGGATTTGGGACATGAAGGTAGGCCTCTCACCAGTCCCTGGACCACATCATGATTGAATTAAGACATGAAGGTAGGCTTCTCACCAAATCATGATCGAATTGGGACGGAAAGGTAGACCTCTCATCAGTCGCTGGACCAAGTCATGATGGAATCGGGACCTGAAGGTGGGCCTCTCATTAGTCGCTGGGACAGGAAGATAGGACCTGCTCTGAAGCCATTTGCAACATGGAGGTAGACCTCTCATCAGTCACTGGACCATGTCATGATGGAATTGGGACATGAAGGTAGGCCTCTCATCTGTGACTGGATCAAATGATGGAATTGTGACATGAAGGTAAGCCTCTCAATAGTCACTGGACCAAGTCATGATGGAGTTGAGACATGAAGGTAGACCTCTCATCGGTCACTGGACCAAGTCATGATTGAATTGGGACATGAAGGTACACCTTTCGTAGTCACTCAACCAAGTCATGATGGATTTGGGACATGAAGGTAGACCTCTCATCAGTCACTGGACCAAGTCATGATGGAATTAAGACATGAAGGTAGGCTTCTCAACAGCCACTGAACTAAATCATGATCGAATTGGGACAGGATGGTAGACCTCTCATCAGTTGCTGGACCAAGTCATGATGGAATCGGGACCTGAAGGTGGGCCTCTCATTAGTCGCTGGGACAGGAAGATAGGGTTCTCTCCAGTCACTGGACCAAGTCATGGTGGAGTTGGGACATGAAGGGAGACTTCTCAGCAGTCGCTGGACCAAATGATGGCACTGGGACCGGAATGTACGCCTCTCACCAGTCACTACACCAAGGCATGATGATACTGTCCCTGTCTGCTCTTCTCCTGCTCTGAAGCCATTTGCAACATGGAGGTAGACCTCTCATCAGTCACTGGACCATGTCATGATGGATTTGGGACATGAAGGTAGGCCTCTCACCAGTCCCTGGCCCATGTCATGATGGAATTGAGACATGAAGGTACACCTTTCATAGTCACTCAACCAAGTCATGATGGATTTGGGACATGAAGGTAGGCCTCTCACCAGTCCCTGGACCATGTCATGATGGAATTAAGACATGAAGGTAGGCTTCTCACCAGCCACTGAACTAAATCATGATGGAATTAAGACATGAAGGTAGGCTTCTCACCAGCCACTGAACTAAATCATGATGGAATTAAGACATGAAGGTAAGCCTCTCAATAGTCACTGGACCAAGTCATGATGGAGTTGAGACATGAAGGTAGACCTCTCATCGGTCACTGGACCAAGTCATGATTGAATTGGGACATGAAGGTACACCTTTCGTAGTCACTCAACCAAGTCATGATGGATTTGGGACATGAAGGTAGACCTCTCATCAGTCACTGGACCAAGTCATGATGGAATTAAGACATGAAGGTAGGCTTCTCAACAGCCACTGAACTAAATCATGATCGAATTGGGACAGGATGGTAGACCTCTCATCAGTTGCTGGACCAAGTCATGATGGAATCGGGACCTGAAGGTGGGCCTCTCATTAGTCGCTGGGACAGGAAGATAGGGTTCTCTCCAGTCACTGGACCAAGTCATGGTGGAGTTGGGACATGAAGGGAGACTTCTCAGCAGTCGCTGGACCAAATGATGGCACTGGGACCGGAATGTACGCCTCTCACCAGTCACTACACCAAGGCATGATGATACTGTCCCTGTCTGCTCTTCTCCTGCTCTGAAGCCATTTGCAACATGGAGGTAGACCTCTCATCAGTCACTGGACCATGTCATGATGGATTTGGGACATGAAGGTAGGCCTCTCACCAGTCCCTGGCCCATGTCATGATGGAATTGAGACATGAAGGTACACCTTTCATAGTCACTCAACCAAGTCATGATGGATTTGGGACATGAAGGTAGGCCTCTCACCAGTCCCTGGACCATGTCATGATGGAATTAAGACATGAAGGTAGGCTTCTCACCAGCCACTGAACTAAATCATGATGGAATTAAGACATGAAGGTAGGCTTCTCACCAGCCACTGAACTAAATCATGATGGAATTAAGACATGAAGGTAGGCTTCTCACCAGCCACTGAACTAAATCATGATCGAATTGGGACAGGATGGTAGACCTCTCATCAGTTGCTGGACCAAGTCATGATGGAATCGGGACCTGAAGGTGGGCCTCTCATCAGTTGCTGGATCAAGTCATGATCAAATTGGGATAGGAAGGTAGGCTTCTCACCAGCCACTGAACCTGTCTGCTCTTCTCCTGCTCTGAAGCCATTTGCAACATGGAGGTAGACCTCTCATCAGTCACTGTACCATGTCATGATGGATTTGGGACATGAAGGTAGGCTTCTCACCAGTCCCTGGCCCATGTCATGATGGAATTGAGACATGAAGGTACACCTTTCATAGTCACTCAACCAAGTCATGATGGATTTGGGACATGAAGGTAGGTCTCTCACCAGTCCCTGGCCCATGTCATGATGGAATTGAGACATGAAGGTACACCTTTCATAGTCACTCAACCAAGTCATGATGGATTTGGGACATGAAGGTAGGTCTCTCACCAGTCCCTGGACCATGTCATGATGGAATTGAGACATGAAGGTACACCTTTCATAGTCACTCAACCAAGTCATGATGGATTTGGGACATGAAGGTAGGCTTCTCACCAGTCCCTGGACCACGTCATGATGGAATTAAGACATGAAGGTAGGCTTCTCACCAAATCATGATCGAATTGGGACGGAAAGGTAGACCTCTCATCAGTTGCTAAACCAAGTAATGATGGAATTGGGACCTGAAGGTGGGCCTCTCATCAGTCGCTGGGACAGGAAGATAGGGTTCTCTCCAGTCACTGGACCAAGTCATGGTGGAGTAGGGACATGAAGGGAGACTTCTCATCAGTCGCTGGACCAAATGATGGCACTGGGAGCGGAATGTACATCTCTCACCAGTCACTACACCAAGGCATGATGATGCTGTCCCTGTCTGCTCTTCTCCTGCTCTGAAGCCATTTGCAACATGGAGGTAGACCTCTCATCAGTCACTGGACCATGTCATGATGGATTTGGGACATGAAGGAACACCTTTCATAGTCACTCAACCAAGTCATGATGAATTTGGGACATAAAGGTAGGCCTCTCTCCAGTCCCTGGACCACGTCATGATGGAATTAAGACATGAAGGTAGGCTTCTCACCAAATCATGATCGAATTGGGACGGAAAGGTAGACCTCTCATCAGTCGCTGGACCAAGTCATGATGGAATCGGGACCTGAAGGTGGGCCTCCCATTAGTCGCTGGGACAGGAAGATAGGGTTCTCTCCAGTCACTGGACCAAGTCATGGTGGAGTTGGGACATGAAGGGAGACTTCTCATCAGTCGCTGGACCAAATGATGGCACTGGGAGCGGAATGTACATCTCTCACCAGTCACTACACCAAGGCATGATGATGCTGTCCCTGTCTGCTCTTCTCCTGCTCTGAAGCCATTTGCAACATGGAGGTAGACCTCTCATCAGTCACTGGACCATGTCATGATGGATTTGGGACATGAAGGTACACCTTTCATAGTCACTCAACCAAGTCATGATGAATTTGGGACATAAAGGTAGGCCTCTCTCCAGTCCCTGGACCACGTCATGATGGAATTAAGACATGAAGGTAGGCTTCTCACCAAATCATGATCGAATTGGGACGGAAAGGTAGACCTCCCATCAGTCGCTGGACCAAGTCATGATGGAATCGGGACCTGAAGGTGGGCCTCCCATTAGTCGCTGGGACAGGAAGATAGGGTTCTCTCCAGTCACTGGACCAAGTCATGGTGGAGTTGGGACATGAAGGGAGACTTCTCATCAGTCGCTGGACCAAATGATGGCACTGGGAGCGGAATGTACACCTCTCACCAGTCACTACACCAAGGCATGATGATGCTGTCCCTGTCTGCTCTTCTCCTGCTCTGAAGCCATTTGCAACATGGAGGTAGACCTCTCATCAGTCACTGGACCATATCATGATGGATTTGGGACATGAAGGTAGGCCTCTCATCTGTGACTGGATCAAATGATGGAATTGTGACATGAAGGTAAGCCTCTCAATAGTCACTGGACCAAGTCATGATGGAGTTGAGACATGAAGGTAGACTTCTCATCAGTCACTGGACTAAGTCATGATGGATTTGGGACATGAAGGTACACCTTTCATAGTCACTCAACCAAGTCATGATGGATTTGGGACATGAAGGTAGGCCTCTCAACAGTCTCTGGACCACATCATGATTGAATTAAGACATGAAGGTAGGCTTCTCACCAGCCACTGAACCAAATCATGATGGAATCGGGACCTGAAGGTGGGCCTCTCATCAGTCGCTGGACAGGAAGATGGGGTTCTCTCCAGTCACTGGACAAAGTCATGGTGGAGTTGGGACATGAAGGGAGACCTCTCATCAGTCGCTGGACCAAATGATGGCACTGGGACCAGTCACTACACCAATTTTCATTTATTTATTTATTTATTTCATACACTTATACCCCGCCCTTCTCACCCCGAGGGGGACTCAGGGCGGCTTACAGGGAGGGCACAATTAGATGCCCAATCACACAACAAATAATCCAAAAATATAACAATTCAGCAGTTAGATTAAAACATCAATACATAATAAAATCATAAATCCTAAAACAATCTCATGTCAGAGTCCATATATCAGAGTCCATACATCCGTTCTATTCCGTTTGTCCTTGTCTATCGCCAGGTCCTTGAGTTAGTTGTCAGAGTGACCAAAAGCTTGGTCCCACATCCAGGTCTTTAGTTTTTTCCTAAATGCTAGAAGGGAAGTCGCTGATCTGATCTCCCCGGGGAGTGAGTTCCACAGGCGGGGGGCCGCCACTGAGAAGGCCCTGCTCCTCATCCCCGCCAGCCTCACTTGTGACACTGGCGGGGTCGAGAGCAGGGCCTCCCCAGAAGATCTTAAACTTCGAGGTGGGATGTAGAGGGAGATCCGTTCAGACAAGTACACTGGGCCGGAACCGTATAGGGTTTTATAGGTCAAAACCAGCACTTTGAATTGTGCTCGGAATTGGATCGGCAGCCAGTGGAGCTGACGTAACAGGGGGGTGGTGTGCTCCCTGTACGCCGCTCCGCTGAGCAATCTGGCTGCTTCTCGCTGGACTAGTTGAAGTTTCCGAGCAGTCTTTAGGGACCCCACGTAGAGTGCGTTGCAGTAATCCAGCCGGGATGTGACAAGAGCATGGACCACCGTGGCCAGATCCGACTTCCCAAGGTACGGGCGCAGCTGGTGCACAAGTTTTAAGGCATGATGATGCTATCCCTGACTGCTCTTCTCTTGCTCTGAAGCCATTTGCAACATGGAGGAACCAAGTCACACTGCAGATTTCCCAGTGAGCCTCTGGAAGATTTGGAGGGGAGGTGGGAAGGAGCGTCAACCTTCCCCGAGCCCCTCCTCCCCCGCCTTGCAGGAGTCCAATGCCACTGCGCTTAATTACCCCTTTCTCCTCACCTCCTTGTACCTTGAGGTCTTCGAACACCGCTCTCCCCGGCAGAGGCGGGTGATTGATCGCCCCCCTGGCATTTGGAGATCCTGATTAATGCGCCGCTCGACAGTCCTCCCAAACTGGAGGGGGAATTAATCTTAAGATGGGGGAATTACTCAATAAACCATTCAAACATGCAATAAGCCCGGCCATTAAAAATTAATCGCTCGACATCCCGGCCATGTAAACACAGCTAATAAGATCCTGGCAGGAGATAAGGTGGAACTGGGGGGGAAGAGAGAGATGTAGAGGAGCAAAGAAAGCCAAAATGTCAGAGGACAAAAATTAGGAAAGAAGGTCTAAAGCAAGATGGGATACGGATTTTGCATCCAAAAAGAAAGGGAGAGAAATATTGACAGAGGTTACAGAAGCTCACCCAAGTAACCTGGGTATCAATAATTCTCACTAGAGATAGAGTGTGAATATTGTCAGTGGGATTATTTGGCAGGTTATTATTAATAGTTAATATCCTGCAGCAGAGTTGCCCCATGCTATGTTGTTGGTGTTGTGTGCCTTGTTTCTCACTATTTGGGGTTTTCGTGACCCAATTCCATCACTTTTTCTTATTTATTGCACCGGGAGGAGACTTACATCACAAACTGGAGCTCAATTCCCCTTCTTTTTGTGCTCCTGACAACCAGACATAGCGAATGAATCTGTCCTTATGCTCGGCCACTCTGCGAATATGGAATGCATCTCACCATATTCAAACAGCGGACAGATTCATCTATGCTGATGATCGTGCCATCACCACTCAAGCTGAAATGGCTGAACAGAAGCGTTCCAAAGCTTTAGGTGCTCTTACTGCCTATTACAGGGAAACCCAGTGTGCACCATCAATTTTAAACATTTACATATATTATCAGCCACTGAAGAAGGGACAGGGAGTTTAATCTATGCTGACGATCATGCCATCACCGCCCAAGCAGGGAGCATTGAAATGGTTGAACAGAAGCTCTCCGAAGCTCAAAGGTGCTCTTTCTGCCTATTACAGAGAAAACCAGCTTTCGCCATCATTGTTTAACATGTACACAAATGACCAGCCACTGCCAGAAGGAATAGAGAGTTTCATCTATGCTGACGATCGTGCCATCACCACCCAAGCAGGGAGCTTTGAAATGGCTGAACAGAAGCGTTCCAAAGCTTTAGGTGCTCTTACTGCCTATTACAGGGAAACCCAGTGTGCACCATCAATTTTAAACATTTACATATATTATCAGCCACTGCAGAAGGGCCAAAGAGTTTAATCTACGCTGACGATCATGCTATCACCGCCCAAGCAGGGAACATTGAAATGGCTGAACAGAAGCACTCCGAAGCTTGAAGGTGCTCTTTCTGCCTATTACAGGGAAAACCAGCTTCCACCATCATTGTTTAACATGTACACAAATGACCAGCCACTGCCAGAAGAAATAGAGAGTTTCATCTATGCTGACGATCGTGCCATCACCACCCAAGCAGGGAGTTTGCAGATGGTTGAAGAGAAAATCTCCAAAGTTTTGAAATGGCTGAACAGAAGCTCTCCGAAGCGTGAAGGTGCTCTTTCTGCTTATTCCAGGGAAAACCAGCTTGCACCATCAAATTCTAACATTCTCTGGGACAGAGAGTTTAATCTATGCTGATGATCATGCCATCACCACTCAAGCAGGGAGCATTGAAATGGTTGAACAGAAGCTCTCCGAAGCTCGAAGGTGCTCTTTCTGCCTATTACAGGGAAAACCAGTGTGCACCATCAATTTCTAACATTTACAGACATTATCAGCCACTGAAGAAGGGACAGAGAGGTTAATCTATGCTGACGATCATGCCATCACCGCCCAAGCAGGGAGCATTGAAATGGCTGAACAGAAGCTCTCCAAAGCTTGAAGGTGCTCTTTCAGCCTATTACGGGGGAAATCAGCTTGCACCATCAATTTCTAACATTTAAAGACATTATCAGCCACTGAAGAAGGGACAGAGAGTTTAATCTATGCTGACAATCATGCCATCACCGCCCAAGCAGGGAGCATTGAAATGGTTGAACAGAAGCTCTCTGAAGCTCGAAGGTGCTCTTTCTGCCTATTACAGGGAAAACCAGCTTGCACCATCAATTTCTAACATTTACAGACATTATCAGCCACTGAAGAAGGGACAGAGAGTTTAATCTATGCTGACGATCATGCCATCACCGCCCAAGCAGGGAGCATTGAAATGGTTGAACAGAAGCTCTCCGAAGCTCGAAGGTGCTCTTTCTGCCTATTACAGGGAAACCCAGTGTGCACCATCAATTTCTAACATTTACAGACATTATCAGCCACTGAAGAAGGGACAGAGAGGTTAATCTATGCTGACGATCATGCCATCACCGCCCAAGCAGGGAGCATTGAAATGGCTGAACAGAAGCTCTCCGAAACTTGAAGGTGCTCTTTCTGCCCATTACAGGGAAACCCAGTGTGCACCATCAATTTTAAACATTTACATATATTATCAACCACTGCAGAAGGGACAGAGAGTTTAATCTATGCTGACGATCATGCCATCACCGCCCAAGCAGGGAGCTTTGAAATGGCTGAACAGAAGCTCTCCGAAAATTGAAGGTGCTCTTTCTGCCCATTACAGGGAAACCCAGTGTGCACCATCAATTTTAAACATTTACATATATTATCAACCACTGCAGAAGGGACAGAGAGTTTAATCTACGCTGACTATCATGCCATCACCACCCAAGCAGGGAGCATTGAAATGGCTGAACAGAAGCTCTTCAAAGTTTGAAGTGCTCTTTCTGCCTATTACAGGGGAAACCAGCTTGCATCATCAATTTCTAACATTTACAGACATTATCAGCCACTGAAAAAGGGACAGAGAGTTTAATCTATGCTGATGATCATGCCATCACCACCCAAGCAGGGAGCTTTGAAATGGCTGAACAGAAGCTTGAAGGTGTTCTTTCTGCCTATTACAGGGAAAACCAGCTTGCATCATCAATGTTTAACATGTACATAAATGACCAGCCACTGCCAGAAGGAATAGAGAGTTTCATTTATGCTGACGATCGTGCCATCACCACCCAAGCAGGGAGCTTTGAAATGGTTGAACAGAAGCTCTCCAAAGCCTGAGGTGCTCTTACAGCCTATTACAGGGGAAACCAGCTTGCACCATCAATGTTTAACATTATCAGCCACTGCATAAGGGACAGGGAGTTTAATCTACGTTGATGATCGTGCCATCACTACCCAAGCAGGAAGCTTTGAAATGGCTGAACAGAAGCTCTCCAAAGCTTAAAGGTGCTCTTACTGCCTATTACAGGGGAAACCAGCTGAGTCCTCATCCATCTAAAACACAGACCTTTGTTTCACCTTAAGAACAGACAAGCATCTCAAGTCTCAAGGATGACCTGGGAAGGAATACCGCTGGAGCATTACAGCACACCCAAATACCTGGGAGTCACTCTGGACTATGCTCTGACATACAATATTCCAGGTGTGGTCTAACCAATAGAGCATGGCGATCATTACTTCCCTAGATCTAGACACTATGCTCCTATTGATGCAGGCCAAATCCCATTGGCTTTTTTTGCCGCCACATCACATTGTTGGCTCATGTTTAATTTGCTGTCCATGAGGACTCCAAGATCTTTTTCATACTCTTGAGCCAGGCATCCTCCATTCTGTATCTTTGCATTTCATTTTTTTTTTTTTGCCTAAGTGGAGTATCTTGCATTTGTCCCTGTTGAACTTCATTTTGTTAGTTTTGGCCCATCTCTCTAATCTGTCAAGATGGTTTTGAATTCTGCTCCTGTCCTCTGGAGTATATTCATGTGTAACTAAGTCTGAACTGCTTAAAGTAAACCCACGCTTTTTCAGCCAATATTCTGAAACAGCTAAGCTTTATACCTGAATTGTTCCAGTTCTCTTAAATAAACATCATTGTTTTGTTGTTCACAACATCTGCCTCACGTGTGCCTCTGTGGAATAAGTTTTAAAAGCAGTTTCCTGCGGCAAACAGGAGTCTATGGTGGCAGCGTATAATTTAAAGAGCAGTCTTTTAGTGTTACCTCAGAACACAAGTCTAAGGGCTAATACAACACACCCTTGCCAATAAGATACTTCCAGTAAGCCAAGGGATTAACAGTGCTTTTAAGTTTAGTGGTGGCCAGAGAGTTCTTTCAAAATGGTTTTTCGGCCAGAAGAAAGTTCCAGCTAAGTGCAGCTTTTGTTTTGGGGTTTTAAAACACAGAATCCTCATTCCAATCACACCTGGTGTTGTAGTAGAGTCTATTGGCAACGCTGCAACTGGTAGTAGGAGTGGTAGAGGAGGGAAACGAGGAGCCCAGGTGTTAGATGAGGAGCAGCAAAAGAAGAGAATTCGGGAGATCCTTATGTCACCCACTGATGAAGAATCCTTTGAAGGTTTCTCCGAGAGTGAAATGAGTGAGGAGGAGGAAGGAGATGCAGATGGGAATAGAGGTATTAAGAGGATTACTCGAGAGCAGGAGTCAGACGAGGAGCATCAGAGAAAGAAGATCCAGGACATACTTACTGCTCCCACAGAGGGATTTCATGGGTTTTTCTGGGAATGTTGGGTCTGGGAGTAGTAGGAATGAAGAGGAACCACTGGATTGGACTAAGGTTCAGGAGATTCAGAATGTGTGTACTCAACCAACGTCCAGTGACACTTTTGACGGGTTTCTGGTGGTAGGGATTGGCAATCAGGTGATATCATGGAATCATGGGGAGACCTAAGTCTTGACAAAAGGTGGAAGAGTTGGAGGGATGGGCGTTGGGGTTCAGCTGTAGAGGCTAAGCCAGCTGATAGTGATGAGGATGGGGTGGAGGGCAGCTCATCATCAGATGATGAGTTGTAAGATAAATGAAGGCACTGGAATAATGGAACTTTGCAGTAGGCAAAGTGTTGGTTTCGTGCCTTGGGTTTTGTCACTGCCGCCTTTCTTGTTGGGCTTGGGTCCTGGAACTGCAGGTTGTTGCTTTCTTCGTGTACTAACCAGTAGGCTTGGGCGGTTTCGTTCGTTAATTTCATAATTCGTTATTAATTCGTATTTAAATTAGCTTACGATCCAATATTGAGCCATGCAGGAATAGTGTGAGGAGTAAATTAGATTCGAAACAATTTTTTTCAATTTATTTTGTAATTATTTCGTAATTATTTTCGCATGTCTGGTGCAAGTTTTATAGTTGTTGTTTGCTTTATCAGTGATAAAATATTAATTATCACACCAACAGTCAACAACAGAGGGAGAGGGAAACTTCAGAAGTTCCCCCTGTCCCATTTGGAGGCTTTTTTAGCAAATTGCGCAATCGCGTCCGCCATTAACGAATCGATTCGTAATTTTACGAAATTTCGTAAATTTCAAAAATTTTCAAAAGCAAAATTTCGGAATTCTTTTAAAAAACGAAACGAGATGGACCCCTAAAAACGAAGCGAGTTTAGAAACATTTTTTTCCGCTGTTACCCAGGCGTACTGAACAAGTTGGATTCTCGTAAGTGCGGATTTCCCCTCTCCTTGACTTCGGACTGTTTCTGATGACAACACTGCCTTTTGGACTTTGGAACTTTCAACTGGGATTTCTTCGACCTTGGACTGCTTCTGGACAACGGCTTCTCTTCACGGCTGTTTGTTTGCTCACGATCTTCAAACTGTGTGATTTTGATGTGTTTTGGAAGAACTCTTATTTAATCCAGATTTTTTGCCAGGTTAATATGGTTTATTTTCCAATATTGTTTTTCAAGCTGCAAATTGCGGCAAACTTTGAGTTTGGACCAGAGGCACTGAAGCAAGTGTCTCTGAGTCCTGTTTACTTTGCTTTAATGAACTATTGCTTTGCATATACTCCTGTGTCTGGCTCTTTAACACACCTGGGTTCCGACATCTGGTGTTCAGCGCTTTGGGAGCGTGCTCGCTCCATCCATGTTCAACATCTACACAAATGACCAGCCACGGCCAGAAGGGACAGAGAGTTTCATCTATGCTGATGATCGTGCCATCACCGCTCAAGCAGAGAGCTTTGAGGTGGTTGAAAAGAAGCTTTCCGAAGCTCTAGGTGCTCTTACTGCCTATTACAGGAAAAAACCAGCTGATCCCTAATCCATCTAAAACACAGACATGCGCCTTTCACCTTAAGAACAGACAAGCATCCCGAGCTCTGAGGATTATGACCTGGGAAGGAATCCCACTGGAGCATTGCAGCACACCCAAATACCTGGGAGTCACTCTGGACCGTTCTCTGACCTACAAGAAGCACTGCCTGAACATCAAGCAAAAAGTGAGCGCTAGAAACAGCATCCTACGAAAGCTGACTGGCACAACCTGGGGATCACAACCAGACACAGTGAAGACATCTGCCCTTGCGCTATGCTACTCTGCTGCTGAGTATGCATGCCCGGTGTGGAACACATCTCACCACACTAAAACAGTGGATGTGGCTCTTAATGAGACATGTCGCATCATCACAGGGTGTCTGCGCCCCACACCACTGGAGAAATTACACTGCTTAGCCGATATTGCACTACCTGACATCCGCTGGGAAGTAGCAGCCAATAGTGAAAGGACCAAGGCAGAGACATCTCCAGCTCATCCCCTGTTTGGGTATCAGCCAGCACGTCAATGACTTAAATCAAGACATAGTTTAAGTGCAGGGAGCATACAACCCCCCTGTTGCGCCAACTCCACTGGCTACCGATCTGCTACCGGGCTGAATTCAAAGTGCTGGCATTGGCCTTTAAAGCCCTAAACGGTTCCGGCCCAAGCTACCTATCTGACCGCATCTCTGCCTATGAACCCACCAGGAGTTTGAGATCTTCCGGGGAGACCCTGCTCTCGATCCCGCCTGCTTCTCAAGCTCGGCTGGCGGGGACGAGAGATAGGGCCTTCTCGGTGGTGGCTCTTCGGCTGTGGAACGCCCTTCCTACGGACATTAGACTAGCACCATCTCTAATGGTATTCCGCAAAAAGGTGAAGACCTGGATGTTTGTGCAGGCGTTTGAGTAATTTAGTGCAATCTGGTAATGGAACATAGGAATGGAACAATGGACGACGAACCTGGACTACGCTTGGATGACGAGAAGATTGGGTACGGTTGGTTTTGGAATAATTGTGCATTGTAATTGCTTATTGGTAATTTATGGATAATGTGTTAAGTCAATTGTTATATGTTGTATGGAACCACTGCTGTTTCTACTGTTTTTACTGTTTGTGAACCGCCGTGAGTCGCCTTCGGGCTTGAGATACAGCGGTATAGAAGCAAAGTAAGTAAATAAATAAATAATAGTTTTCTTAGATCTACAGAGACACTCGCTGGAACACCCCAGCAAGCGAGAGTCCAAAAGTGGCAGGCCCAAACCCAGCACCTCAATCCATGGGTGATACTAGATGAGGGACTCCCTCCTGGGCACACAGAAGACTGGGCGACTTGGAAGGCGCTGAACAGACTGCGCTCTGGCACCACGAGATGCAGAGCCAACCTTCAGAAATGAGCCACAAAGTGGAATCCATGACATGCGAGTGTGGAGAAGAGCAAACCACTGACCACCTGCTGCAATGCAACCTGAGCCCTGCCACATGCACGATGGAGGACCTTCTTGCCGCAACACCAGAGGCACTCCAAGTGGCCAGAGACTGGTCAAAGGACATTTAACCAATTACCAAGTTTGCAAAATCTGTGTATTTTTTTTCCTTTTTCTTTTTAATCTGTGTGTTTGTTTTGCTCTGTTAGAATAGTAATACAGGGTTAGTCAAAATGCATAGGCCAATAAGCCATTCAATTGAATGGCTTATTGGCCTATGCATTTGACTAACCCTGTACAATGGTATAGTTGCTGATGACACGATAAATAAATAGCGCTTTGGGATTTTATTCCCCAAATAAGGCCTCCATCTTTATACTCCTCTTTCCAGGAAGAATGTCTTCTCCTACATGCTTCCACCATCGAGAAATGTCTCCTCCTGCAAATGCAAGGAGTGGATGACGGCCACGATTGGGCATTGAGGTCTCGCTTGCACCCCTTAAAAGCGGCACAGCTGGAATCCAGCTGATAAAGCCACCCGGTTGCCGAAGCAGGCTGGGATACGCAGTGCGCTCCCTCCTGCTTCTCCTCCCCCCGGCAGGGCTAATCAGGGACCCTGGCTCCCTCGGGGAATGATTAACCACGTTAAATATAGTCCCAGATTATTTGCCAAGCGCCCGACTTAGGCAGCATGAATAAAACATGCGCTCCAGGAGTTCGAGACGAAGCTGCTCTGGGCTGCAAGGTCGCGTCGCCAAAGTCCTACGACTGCGGTTCATTGAGGTGGGAGACACCCCCAAAGGCTATCCAAACCCACCCTCTTTCTGCCACAATCGAAGCCTTCCCGACAGATGGACATCCAGCCTGTGCTTTAAGATCTCCAAGGAAGGCAAGAGATTGCATCGTTCAATATTTCTGACCATGTTTCCGAATGTTTTGGTGGAATCCTTTCCCCTGCTATTTGAATCCGTTGATCCGTTGTGACCGCGTCTCCAGCACAAAACAAGCCGTGATGTGACTCCAATATGTAAACATTAGGGCTGGTCAATTCGTTTCGTTAATTCGTAATTCGTTAAAAAATTCGTTAATTTTTGAATTACAAAGCGATTACAAAACTTATTTTTAAACCTGGAAGTGTTTTTAAATATCGAAACGGCAGGCGCCAAAAAATTTTGTATTTCCGTCCATTTCGGAAATACGTAAGATGGCCGCCTGGCTTGCTGGGAGCTCTCCTCTCTCGGCGCCGGCTGAGCAAGCGAGAGGGCGAGCGAGAGGGCGAGCGGCGAGCGAGAGGGCGAGGGCAAGCGGCGAGCGAGAGGGCGAGCGGCGAGCGAGAGGGCGAGGGCGAGCGGCGAGCGAGAGGGCGAGCGAGAGGGCGAGCGGCGAGCGAGAGGGCGAGGGCGAGCGGCGAGCGAGAGGGCGAGCGGCGAGCGAGAGGGCGAGGGCGAGCGGCGAGCGAGAGGGCGAGCGAGAGGGCGAGCGGCGAGCGAGAGGGCGAGTGAGAGGGCAAGCGGCGAGCGAGAGGGCGAGGGCGAGCGGCGAGCGAGAGGGCGAGCGGCGAGCGAGAGGGCGAGCGAGAAGGCGAGCGGTGAGCGAGAGGGCGAGTGAGAGGGCGAGCGGCGAGCGAGAGGGCGAGGGCGAGGGCGAGCGGCGAGCGAGAGGGCGAGCGGCGAGCGAGAGGGCGAGGGCGAGCGGCGAGCGAGAGGGCGAGCGAGAGGGCGAGCGGCGAGCGAGAGGGCGAGTGAGAGGGCGAGCGGCGAGCGAGAGGGCGAGGGCGAGGGCAAGCGGCGAGCGAGAGGGCGAGCGGCGAGCGAGAGGGCGAGGGCGAGCGGCGAGCGAGAGGGCGAGCGAGAGGGCGAGCGGCGAGCGAGAGGGCGAGTGAGAGGGCAAGCGGCGAGCGAGAGGGCGAGGGCGAGCGGCGAGCGAGAGGGCGAGCGGCGAGCGAGAGGGCGAGCGAGAAGGCGAGCGGCGAGCGAGAGGGCGAGTGAGAGGGCGAGCGGCGAGCGAGAGGGCGAGGGCGAGGGCGAGCGGCGAGCGAGAGGGCGAGCGGCGAGCGAGAGGGCGAGCGAGAAGGCGAGCGGCGAGCGAGAGGGCGAGCGGCGAGCGAGAGGGCGAGCGGCGAGCGAGAGGGCGAGGGCGAGCGGCGAGCGAGAGGGCGAGCGAGAATGCGAGCGGCGAGCGAGAGGGCGAGTGAGAGGGCGAGCGGCGAGCGAGAGGGCCCGCCAGAGTGAGTGCCTGCCTTCCCTCAATAATAATTTCTCCTTCCTATTCTACTAAATTAATAATTAAATTTAAAAAATATTTAAAAATATTTTTTTAAAAAGGGCGCCATCTTTACAAAATGTTTTGTAAATATTTACGAAATTTCGTAAATACCGAACTTTTTTTTTGGAAAATTTTGTAACAAATTTTTGCGTTGTTACCCAGGCCTAGTAAACATTATTTACTTACTAGCCGTCCCTTGCTACATGTTGCTGTGGGCCAGTCTGTGTATATGTGTTTTGTATGTGCATATGTATATTTTCAGCAGACTGAAAGCCAAAACCAAGGTTACAACAACATCCGCGGGGACGAGAGATAGGGCCTTCTCGGTGGTGGCTCCCCGGCTGTGGAACGCCCTCCCTACAGACATTAGATTAGCACCATCTCTAATGGTATTCCGCAAAAAAGTAAAGACCTGGTTATTTGCGCAGGCGTTCGAATAATTATTGCAATGATTGGTGATGACATAGGAATGGAACAATGGATGACGAGTCTGGATCGTGTTTTTAGTGATGAGACGCTAGTGAATGGTTATTATAGTAATTGTGTATTAACTGTGCATTAGATTAGGTCGTTAACTGTTTTTATATTGGTGCATTGAATTTTTGCTGTTTTTTGTGTGTTGTGAACCGCGGTGAGTCGCCTCCGGGCTGACAACTGCGGTATAGAAGCAAAGTAAATAAATAAATAAATAAATAAAATATCTGTTATAGAACTCCAATATGCTGATGACAACGTCGTCTGTGCACATTCAGAAGAAGATCTACAAGCCACTCAAAACACCTTCACAGAAGCATACGAAAAGCTCAGCCTGTCATTGAACATCAAGAAAACCAAAGTGCTGTTCCAGCAGTCACCAGCCAACCCCTCTCCAATACCAGCGATACAGCTTAATGGTAAAGGACCAAGGCAGAGACATCTCCAGCTCATCCCCTGTTTGGGTATCAGCCAGCACGTCAACGACTTAAATCTAGAAATGGTTTTCTAAGATCTACAGAGACATCACTAGAACAACTCAGCAAGCGAGAGTCCAAAAGTGGCAGGCCCAAACCCAGAACCTCAACCAATGGCTGATACCAAATGAGAGATTCCCCCCTCGGCACACAGAAGACTGGGTGACTTGAAAGGCGCTGAACAGACTGCGCTCTGGCACCACGAGATGCAGAGCCAACCTTCAGAAATGGGGCTACAAAGTGGAATCCTTGACATGCGAGTGTGGAGAAAAGCAAACCACTGACTACCTGCTGCAATGCAACCTGAGCCCTGCCACATGCATGATGGAGGACCTTCTTGCAGCAACACCAGAGGCACTCCAAGTGGCCAGATACTGATCAAAGGACATTTAATCAACTACCAAACTCACAAATTTTGTATTTTGCCTGTTTTTTGTTTTTGTTTTGCTTTGTTCTGTTAGAAATGTAATATAATGGACTGGTTGCACTGACACGATAAATAAATAAGCTTAATGGTGTAACATTCGAAAATGTTGATCATTTCTCCTACCTTGACAGCCACCTCTCCACCAAAGTCAACATCAACACCGAAATACAACACCACCTGAGCTCTGCGAGTGCAGCATTTTCCCGAATGAAGCAGAGAGTGTTTGAGGACTGGGACATCCGTAAGGAGACCAAGGTGCTTGTCTATAAAGCTATCGTCATCCCAACCCTGCTGTGGCAGCCACCCCTCCTCAAAAGTCAACATTGACACCGAAATACAACATCGCCTGAGCTCTGCGAGTGCAGCATTTTCCCAAATGAAGCAGAGAGTGTTTGAGGACCGGGACATCCGTAGGGAGACCAAGGTGCTTGTCTATAAAGCTATTGTCCTCCCAACCCTGCTCTATGCCTGCGAAACGTGGACTGTCTACAGGCGTCACATGGAACTCCTGGAACGATTCCATCAGCGCTGCCTCCGGAAAATCCTGCAAATCTCCTGGGAAGACAGGCAGACAAACGTCAGCGTGCTGGAAGAAGCAAAGACCACCAGCACTGAAGCAATGGTCCTCCGCCATCAACTCCGCTGGACCAGCCACATTGTCCAGATGCCCGACCCCCGTCTCCCAAAGCAGTTGCTCTACTCCGAACTCAAGAACGGAAAACAGAATGTTGGTGGGCAGGAAAAGAGATTGAAAGACTTAAAAACTCTGGCATAGACACTGAGAACTGGGAAGCCCTGGCTTGTGAGCGCTCCAGCTGGAGGTCAGCTGTGACCAGCAGTGCTGCAGAATTTGAAGAGGCTCGAATGGAGGGTGAAAGAGAGAAACGTGCCAGGAGGAAGGCGCATCAAGCCAACCCCGACCGAGACCGCCTTCCACCTGGAAACCAATGCCTTCACTGTGGGAGAAGATGCGGGTCAAGAATAGGGCTCCACAGCCACCTACAAACCCACAAAAATAGTCATCAAGGAAGACCATCTTACTTGTCCAACGAGGGATCGCCTAACAACAACAACAGACTATTAATGGTTTCCTCATTCTTCTGCACACAGCTGGAAGGTTTTATGGCATCATACTTCCTCATTCTTCTGCATGCTGCTGGAAGGTTTTACGGTATTATACTTCCTCATTCTTTTGCACATTACTGGAAGGTTTTATGGCATCGTAAATTAGTTAAATTAGCCTCCCGCATAAGTGATACCTAAATTTCCTACTTGACAGATGCAACTGTCTTTTGGGCTGCATAAGTGAACAGCAAGCTAGACTATTAATGCTCTTCCTCATTCTTCTGCACACTGCTGGAAGGTTTTATAGTGTCGTAAATTAGTTAAATTAGCCTCCACGCATAAAGCGGTATCTAAATTTCCTACTTGACAGATACAACTGTGTTTCAGGATGCATAGGTCAACAGCGAGCTAGACTATTAATGGTCTTCCTTATTCTTCTGCACACAGCTGGAAGGTTTTATGGCATCGTAAATTAGTTAAATTAGCCTCCCGCATAAGCGATACCTAAATTTCCTACTTGACAGATGCAACTGTCTTTCGGGCTGCATAAGTGAACAGCAAGCTAGACTATTAATGCTCTTCCTCATTCTTCTGCACACTGCTGGAAGGTTTTATGGCATTATACTTCCTCATTCTTCTGCACACTGCTGGAAGATTTTATGATGTTGTAAATTAGTTAAATTAGCCTCCCCGCATAAGCGATACCTAAATTTCCTACTTGACAGATGCAACTGTCTTTCGGGCTGCATAAGTGAACAGCAAGCTAGACTATTAATGTTCTTCCTCATTCTTCTACACACTGCTGGAAGGTTTTATGGCATTATACTTCCTCATTCCTCTGCACACTGCTGGAAGGTTTTATGGTGTCGTAAATTAGTTAAATTAGCCTCCACGCATAAAGCGGTATCTAAATTTCCTACTTGACAGATACAACTGTGTTTCGGGATGCATAGGTCAACAGCGAGCTAGACTATTAATGGTCTTCCTCATTCTTCTGCACACTGCTGGAAGATTTTATGGTGTTGTAAATTAGTTAAATTAGCCTCCCTGCATAAGCGATACCTAAATTTCCTACTTGACAGATGCAACTGTCTTTCGGACTGCATAGGTGAACAGCAAGCTAGACTATTAATGCACTTCCTCATTCTTCTACACACTGTTGGAAGGTTTTACGGTATTATACTTCCTCATTCTTCTGCACATTGCTGGAAGGTTTTATGGCATCTTAAATTAGTTAAATTAGCCTCCCGCATAAGCGATACCTAAATTTCCTACTTGACAGATGCAACTGTGTTTCGGGCTGAATAAGTGAACAGCAAGCTAGACTATTAATGCTCTTCCTCATTCTTCTACACACTGCTGGAAGGTTTTATGACATTATACTTCCTCATTCTTCTGCACACTGCTGGAAGATTTTATGGTGTTGTAAAGTAGTTAAATTAGCCTCCCCGCATAAAGCGGTATCTAAATTTCCTACTTGACAGATACAACTGTGTTTCGGGATGCATAGGTCAACAGCGAGCTAGACTATTAATGCTCTTCCTCATTCTTCTACACACTGTTGGAAGGTTTTATGGCATTATACTTCCTCATTCCTCTGCACACTGCTGGAAGGTTTTATGGTGTCGTAAATTAGTTAAATTAGCCTCCACGCATAAAGCGGTATCTAAATTTCCTACTTGACAGATACAACTGTGTTTCGGGATCCATAGGTCAACAGCGAGCTAGACTATTAATGGTCTTCCTCATTCTTCTGCACACTGCTGGAAGGTTTTATAGTGTTGTGAATTAGTTACATTAGCCTCCCCGCATAAGCGATACCTAAATTTCCTACTTGACAGATGCAACTGTCTTTCGGGCTGCATAAGTGAACAGCAAGCTAGACTATTAATGCTCTTCCTCATTCTTCTGCACACTGCTGGAAGGTTTTATGGCATTATACTTCCTCATTGCTCTGCACACTGCTGGAAGGTTTTATGGTGTCGTAAATTAGTTAAATTAGCCTCCACGCATAAAGCGGTACCTAAATTTCCTACTTGACAGATACAACTGTGTTTCGGGATGCATCGGTCAACAGCGAGCTAGACTATTAATGGTCTTCCTCATTCTTCTGCACACTGCTGGAAGGTTTTATGGCATTGTAAATTAGTTAAAGTAGCCTCCCCTCATAAGCGATACCTAAATTTCTTACTTGACAGATGCAACTGTCTTTGGGGCTACATAGGTCAACAGCAAGCTAGACTATTAATGCTCTTCCTCATTCTTCTGCACACTGCTGGAAGGTTTTACGGCATTATACTTCCTCATTCTTCTGCACGCTGCTGGAAGGTTTTACGGTATTATACTTCCTCATTCTTCTGCACATTGCTGGAAGGTTTTATGGCATCGTAAATTAGTTAAATTAGCTTCCCCACATAAGCGATACCTAAATTTCCTACTTGACAGATGCAACTGTCTTTCGGGCTACATAGGTCAACAGCAAGCTAGACTATTAATTCTCTTCCTCATTCTTCTGCACACTGCTGGAAGCTTTTATGGCATTATACTTCCTCATTCTTCTGCACGCTGCTGGAAGGTTTTACGGTATTATACTTCCTCATTCTTCTGCACATTGCTGGAAGGTTTTATGGCATCGTAAATTAGTTAAATTAGCCTCCCCACATAAGCGATACCTAAATTTCCTACTTGACAGATGCAACTGTCTTTCGGGCTGCATAGTTTGACAGTAAGCTAGACTATTAATGGTTGGGAGCTTACTCTGACCCGGGCTAAGAAGCACCCAAAGCTGCTACTCACTGGGATTCATAGTTTCCAAACCCTTGCTCACTTTGGTGTCCCTCCATCTTATCCATATCCTTCTTGAGCTGTGATTCCCAGAAAGGGAGATCTGATGCTGGTTTCCATTCCCAGAAGAATTCGGAACCGTTTACCATCTTCCTGAAACGCCTGCGCAAACATCTCATGTGGCAAATATCTCAAAACTCTGCGTTGTGAAGATGACAAAGGACAAGCGCCTTCAAGGTCTTGGCTGACTGTGCAGAAGGGAGCGTTGCACATCTTCAGAAGGAGGGATGAAATGGCAGAAGTGCGCGATTGATGCCTCTGCTTCTCGGAGGCCTACAGCCCCAGGGCGAATCTGGAGTTAAATTGCTCGCGTGGAACACGTCTCCTTGATCCGGCGCTCACCTTTCACGCGAACTTTAGCCGGCTTGCCGCGATCTGATGGTGGCCAGGCGGGAAAGAAGCAACAAGCTGGTTTGTTGGGAAGGTCATCGCAGAGGCGGTCTCGGAGATGCCGCTCGCCTCAAGCCAACGCTGACCCCTCCGCTTCTTCTCTTTGCAAGATTCAACTGAGAATCCCTTGCTGGATGCTAAAAAGAGGGATTGATGTTCAGCCTGAACATCTCAATCTCTTGCTTTTAATGTCCAAAATAGATCTCCCTCGGCAGAACTCCGAAACGCAGAGTGGGTGAGAAGCAGCGGCTGCAGAAACTTCTCCGCCTTAAATCTGCTTTTCCTTCTAATCCAGCTTTCCTATCCAACTGTAAGACTTTTTCAGCCATTGATTGGTGGAAATTTGTTATAATCTTGTTATAGTAATGGATTTTTCACTAACTATACTTTAGAAATACTTTAGAAACACTTTAGAAACAAATCGCCAACACCACCCAGTTTTGTCATGACTAGAACCATCTTGTAATTTGCTTTTATACTTTCATTATAATAACGGATTTTTCACTAACTATACTTTAGAAACACTTTAGAAATGAAGTGCCAGCACCACCCAGTTTTGCAATGACTAGAACCATCTTGTAATTCGCTTTTCCTTCTAGTCCAGGTTTCCTATCCAACTGTAAGACTTTTTCAGCCATTGATTGGTGGAAATTTGTTATAATCTCGTTATAGTAATGGACTTTTCACTAACTATACTTTAGAAACACTTTAGAAACAAAGTGCCAGCACCACCCAGTTTTGCAATGACTAGAAACATCTTGTAATTTGCTTTTATATTTTCATTATAATAACGGATTTTTCACTAACTATACTTTAGAAACACTTTAGAAATGAAGTGCCAGCACCACCCAGTTTTGTAATGACTAGAACCATCTTGTATTTTGCTTTTCCTTCTAGTCCAGGTTTCCTATCCAACTATAAGACTTTTTCAGCCATTGATTGGTGGAAATTTGTTATAATCTCGTTATAGTAATGGACTTTTCACTAACTATACTTTAGAAACACTTTAGAAACACTTTAGAAACAAAGCGCCAACACCACCCAGTTTTGTCATGACTAGAACCATCTTGTAATTTGCTTTTATACTTTCATTATAATAACGGATTTTTCACTAACTATACTTTAGAAACACTTTAGAAACGAAGTGCCAACACCACCCAGTTTTGTAATGACGAGAACCATCTTGTAATTTGCTTTTATACTTTCATTATAATAACGGATTTTTCACTAACTATACTTTAGAAACACTTTAGAAATGAAGCGCCAACACCACCCAGTTTTGTAATGACTATAACCATCTTGTAATTTGCTTTTATACTTTCATTATAATGACGGATTTTTCACTAACTATACTTTAGAAACACTTTAGAAACGAAGTGCCAGCACCACCCAGTTTTGCAGTTACTAGAACCATCTTGTAATTTGCTTTTATACTTTCATTATAATAACGGATTTTTCACTAACTATACTTTAGAAACACTTTAGAAACGAAGTGCCAGCACCACCCAGTTTTGCAGTTACTAGAACCATCTTGTAATTTGCTTTTATACTTTCATTATAATAACGGATTTTTCACTAACTATACTTTAGAAACACTTTAGAAATGAAGCGCCAACACCACCCAGTTTTGTAATGACTAGAGCCATCTTGTAATTTGCTTTTATACTTTCATTATATTAACGGATTTTTCACTAACTATACCTTAGAAACACTTTAGAAATGAAGTGCCAGCACCACCCAGTTTTGCAATGACTAGAACCATCTTGTAATTTGCTTTTATACTTTCATTAAAATGACGGATTTTGCACTAACTATGCTTTAGAAACACTTTAGAAACAAAGCGCCAACACCAGCCAGTTTTGTAATGACTAGAACCATCTTGTATTTTGCTTTTCCTTCTAGTCCAGGTTTCGTATCCAATCGTAAGACTTTTCAGCCATTGATTGGTGGAAATGTGTTATAATCTCATTCTAGTAACGCATTTTTCACTAACTATACTTTAGAAACACTTTAGAAACGAAGCGCCAGCACCACCCAGTTTTGTAATGACTAGAGCCATCTTGTAATTTGCTTTTCCTTCTAGTCCAGGTTTCGTATCCAATCATGAGAAATCCAATCAGGTGGAAATTTGTTATAATCTCATTCTAGTAATAGATTTTACACTAACTATACTTTAGAAACACTTTAGAAACAAAGCGCCACACCACCCAGTTTTGTAATGACTAGAACCATCTTGTAATTTGCTTTTCCTTCTAGTCCAGGTTTCTTATCCAGTCATAAAACTTTTTCAGCCATTGATTGGTGGAAATTTGTTATAATCTCATTCTAGTAATAGATTGGAGCGCAAGTGGGTGGGTGGGTGGGTGGAGCGCAAGTGGGTGGGTGGGTGGAGCGCAAGTGGGTGCGTGGAGCGCAAGTGGGTGGGTGGATGGGTGGGCGAGTGGATGCCTGCGCATGCGCGCACTGGGCACTCGGGGCCAGCCTATCAAAGGAGAAGGGAAGGGGCGACAAAAGGGGAGCATGCCTCAGAGGGGATGGGGAGAGAGACACAGAGACAGAGGGAGAGGGAGTGGGTGCTGCTTGACCTCCCCCTCTCCCTTATGGGGAGGGGAGGAGGAGAGAAAGTCAGAAAGAGAGAGGGAGTACTGCTTAACCTCCCCCCTTAAGGGGAGGGGAGGGGGGAGAGAGAGAGACAGAGGGGGGAGGGGTGCTGCTTGACCTGCCCCTCCCCTTTTCCCTATTGGGAAGGGAGGGGGAGAGAGACAGAGAGGGGGGGGAGGGGTGCTGCTTGACCTCCCCCCAGGGGCGGCTCAACCCATTACGCAAAGTAAGCCTTTGCGGTATAGTTGATTTTGCCCATGGGCACTCTTAAGGCGCTCTTGGGGAAAATAGACCTTGACATATGTGAGTTGTAGTTACTGGGATGTATAGTTCACCTATACATTCTGAACTCCACCAATGATGGAATTGAACCAAATATAGCACACAAAACTCCCACGATGAACAGAAAATATATATATTAATGATTGGGGGGGGGGCGCCAAAATACTGTCTGCTTACTGTTGAAAATTACCTAGGGCCACCTCTGCCACCTGAGTCACATAGGAGAGAGAAAGATGGATTCTTTCATCCTCCTTATATGGCCACCTGCCAGGAATGGCTCGTCCATTATGCAAAGTAAGCGGTTGTGGTACACTTTTTTTGCCAGGGGCGCAGAGGCGCCTCTGTAAATGCCCCTCGATCGCCACTTGAGGAGCTCCCCCTCGGCTCACAACAGCCCTAGTAGTCCGGGGAGAGGCGGAGATGCCCGCCTTTCCTGAAGGTTGGCGCAAAAACAAAGGAGGGAGCGGAGGTGGGAGATACTTCCAGGCGGAGGGGCTCTCTCTCTCTCTCTCTCTCAGTCCCAATGGCTGCGGAGAAAGTCAGGAGAAGAGGTGACTAGCAGTCCGGGGGGAGGCGGAGATGCCTGCCTTTCCTGAAGGTAGGCGCAAAAACAAAGGCGAGAGCGGAGGTGGGAGATACCTCCAGAAATGCTAACAGTAGAGACCCCGTCTCAGGTACTCCTTGGCAAGATTGGTTCATAACAGGTATGCCCTTGCCTCCTGGGACTTTTCTGCAAGGAAATAAGGCCACGAGACAGGCCTCCTTGAGAGCAAGGCTCCTCAGCACCTGCCAACCTGGAAAGGACCCTGGTTGGATACAGTTTGTTTTACACACTATTTTTGTGACGGCGCGAGTGGCACCACCTATGTATAGAACTGTTAGTTGTAAGATTTAAACTGTTGTATCATGCTTAATCCTGCCCCTTTTTACCCTGCTTATGTATAGTTGTATGGATTGGTTGCTTGTAGCTGTCAATCAGTATTATTTATTTATTTATTTATTTGCTTCATTTTTATGCCACATTTTTCAGCCCTTGACAGGCGACTCAATGCGGTTTACAGTGCAATTAAAACACAGCAATACAACAACAGGATCGAGGACGTCGATCCACAACAATTAACAATCAGACAGGACAAATCAACAAACAACATATATAACGCCTCAGTTGAAATCAGATCCGTTCTCATAGTCGTTGTGCCGTTCCTATGTTCCATTTACCGTCTTCCTTAATTAGTTGCATTGCTTAGCCAAACGCTTGTTCGTAAAGCCAGGTCTTGACCATTCTCCGAAACGTCAGCAACGAAGGTGCCTGTCTGATGTCTGCCGGCAAGGCATTCCATAGCCGAGGGGCCACCACTGAGAAGGCCCTGTCTCTCGTCCCCGCCAGGCGCGCCTGTGACGCAGGCGGGATCGAGAGCAGGGCCTCCCCAGACGATCTTAATGTTCTGGTCGGTTCATAGGTGGAGATGCGTTCGGAGAGGTAAGCAGGGCCAGAACCGTTTAGGGCTTTATAGGCTAAAGCCAGCACCTTGAATTGTGCCCGGTAGCGGATTGGCAGCCAGTGGAGCTGGCTCAGCAGTGGAGTGGTGTGCTCCCTGAGTGCCGTTCCAGTTAGCAACCTGGCTGCCGAGCGCTGGACCATCTGAAGCTTCCGGGCAGTCTTCAAGGGCAACCCCACGTAGAGCGCATTGCAGTAATCAATCCGGGATGTAACCAGAGAGTGGACCACCGTGGCCAGATCAGACTTCCCAAGGTACGGGCGCAGCTGGCGCACAAGTTTGAGTTGTGCAAATGCTCCCCTGGACACCGCCGAAACCTGGGGTTCCAAGCTTAGCGTAGAGTCCAGGATCACACCCAAGCTGCGAACCTGCGTCTGTACTGTTTGGCTCCACCTCTTCCTGCAAGAGGGGAGAACTTCCTTTTTCTTTTCATTCTGCCATCAGAGTTCGTACCAGATGGACGTGAGGAAGAGACCTGACTCTAAAGGACCCTGATTTAAGTTACCTCTTAGCACCAGTTCTGAGGTTTTTTTTACCCCTGGGACTCATGCTTTATATCCAGATCGTCCTGGACAATTATTGCAGAGACCCAGGCGCCTTCAAGCCAGTTCTTTTGGCACCAAAGGAAGATCCTGAATCTTCAAAACATAGGCCATCTGAACTGGGGTTGTGGTTTGCTCTGGCATTCACAGCCATTGAGGAAGGAGGAAACTTGGTGAGGCTTCTCAGCTTCAAACCCCTTGGACCCAGGACTAATTGAGATTGTAAGGTATGTTTTCCTTCACCCCTCTAAAGTTTTCCAGCTCATCGCTTTGAAGAAATGACTTTGTGATAAATAAAACTTATCTTGAGCTATTTACAGCGTTTTGGGTTTTTGGGAGTTCCAGTTTCCTATAGGAGGGCAAGAAGCAATCCCCTGGGGGAAAGGTGCCACGTCCATCCCTCCTTCATTAAGACTAATAGCCCTCAAGCACGACGGCACAACTTTCCACATCTGATTTTGGAGTCAATTCTTTCAGAAGGGCAGCATCTGGCAGCTTTTCCTGGTTCGGACATAGCAAGGCACGTGGCCGTAATGCGTTGCTCCTCCTGAGTTGGAAGGAGGGGGGAAGAAGGAGAGATAGAAATTGCCAAGGATGTATTAGTCTAATTACATTTTCCTAATGCGTCTGACCTCGGCAGAACGGCGGGTTCGTCGATCAAAGCCGACATTATTCGGAGCCGGAAGACGAGTCAATTGGCGAGTGTCGCTCGACGTCAAAATCTCGAGAGGAGGCGGGGAAGCGACAACATTTATGTTAATAATGGCAATTAGGTTGTTTGTATCATTTTCCCACAAACCTCGGATGCTTTTCTATGGCTGGTCAACGTTGGAAGGATCCTTTATGTGCTCCTCTGCCAAAATTTTGAGATACTACAGTGTGTAACTTTACAACTGGTGCACAAGATTAAGGGGCTGCAATGGAAGCCAATAGCAGCTGGATTTAAGACAAGAGCAGCCATTTTTACCCACTGTACGAATACACATAGTCAGTATGTGTATGTATGTATGTGTGTGTACGTCTCTACATGGCAGCTTTCTGATTGGCTCCACTTACACAGACCACTGCAACCCCCACGAATGATGGACCTGGACCAAACTTTGCACACATATCCCCCCCTCCAAAGATACACTTTATGTCCTGGTTTGGTTTGGGGGAGGATGGACCACAGATGATGGGATTTGCAGTACCTTCATCCAATTCAGCTCCAACTTCCACAGACCACTGCAACCCATACAAATGGCAGACCTGGACCAAACTTGGCACACAGACGCCCCATGACCCACTTTACAACCTGGTGTAGTTTATGAGAGGATGGACTACAGACTATTGGATTTGCAGTACCTTCATCCACTTCAGCTCCAACTTCCACAGACCACTGTGACCCACACAAATGGCAGACCTGGACCAAACTTGGCACACAGATGCCCCACAACTCACTTTACACTCTGGAGTGGTTTATGGGAGGATGGACTACAGGTGACTGGTGTGGTTTATGAGAGGATGGACTACAGATGATTGGATTTGCAGTACTTTCACCCAATTCAGCTCCAAGTTCCACAGACCACAGTGACCCACAGAAATGGCAGACCTGGACCAAACTTGGCACACAGATGCCCCACAACTCACTTTACACTCTGGAGTGGTTTATGGGAGGATGGACTACAGGTGACTGGTGTGGTTTATGAGAGGATGGACTACAGATGATTGGATTTGCAGTACTTTCACCCAATTCAGCTCCAACTTCCACAGACCACTGTGACCCACACAAATGGCAGACCTGGACCAAACTTGGCACACAGATGCCCCATGATCCACTTTACAACCTGGTGTAGTTTATGGGAGGATGGACTACAGATGACTGGTGTGGTTTATGAGAGGATGGACTACAGATGATTGGATTTGCAGTACTTTCACCCAATTCAGCTCCAACTTCCACAGACCACTGTGACCCACACAAATGGCAGACCTGGACCAAACTTGACACACAGATGCCCCATGACCCACTTTACAACCTGGTGTAGTTTATGGGAGGATGGACTACAGATGACTTGTGTGGTTTATTACAGGTTGGACTACAGATGACTGGTGTAGTTTATGAGAGGATGGACTACAGATGATTGGATTTGCAGTACTTTCACCCAATTCAGCTCCAACTTCCACAGACCACTGTGACCCACACAAATGGCAGACCTGGATCAAACTTGGCACACAGATGTCCCATGACCCACTTTACAAATTGGTGTAGTTTATGGGGGGATGGACTACAGATGACTTGTGTAGTTTATGAGAGGATGGACTACAGTTGATTGGATTTGCAGTACCTTCATCCAATTCAGCTCCAACTTCCACAGACTACTGCAACCCACACAAATGGCAGACCTGGATCAAACTTGGCACACAGATGCCCCATGACCCACTTTACAAATTGGTGTAGTTTATGGGGGAATGGACTACAGATGACTTGTGTAGTTTATGAGAGGATGGACTACAGTTGATTGGATTTGCAGTACCTTCATCCAATTCAGCTCCAACTTCCACAGACTACTGCAACCCACACAAATGGCAGACTTGGACCAAACTTGGCACACATACTCCCCACAACCCACTTTACATTCTGGTGTAGTTTATGGGAGGATGGACCACAGATTATTCGATTTGCAGTACTTTCACCCAATTCAGCTCCAACTTTCACAGACCACTGTGACCCACATAAATGGCAGACCTGATCCAAACTTGGCACACAGACTCCCCATAACAACAGAACATATTGGAGACATTTATGGGAAATTGACTTGATTTATAGCAGTTATGGTTCACCTCCATCCAGAGAAACTCTGACACACACACCCCCACACCGACAATAGACCAGGACCAAACTTGGCACAAAGAAGCCCCATGACCAACTGAATATATTGCAGGGGTTTGGGGATGAATGGCGTTGGATCTAGGAGTTGTAGTTCACCCTTATCCAGAGCGCACTGAACCCAGCCAACTTCAGATCCAGACCAAACCCAATATGGCCCACTGTGCATACAGGTGGGGGTTAGGGGTGAATGACCTTGGATCTGGGAGTTGTAGTTCACCCTTATCCAGAGAGCCCTGAACCCAACCCATGACGGATCTCGACAAAGCTTGGCACACAGACTCAACATGGCCAACTGTACATACAGGTGGGTTTTGGCCATGATTGACTTTGACATATGGGAGTTGTAGTTCACCCTTCTCCAGAGAGCCCTGAACCCAGCCTATGACGGATCTCGACAAAGCTTGGCACACAGACTCAACATGGCCAACTGTACATACAGGTGGGTTTTGGCCATGATTGACCTTGACATATGGGAGTTGTAGTTCACCCTTCTCCAGATAGCTCTGAACCCAGCCCATGACGAATCTCGACAAAGCTTGGCACACAGACTCAACATGGCCAACTGTACATACAGGTGGGTTTTGGCCATGATTGACCTTGATATATGGGAGTTGTAGTTCACCCTTCTCCAGAGAGCCCTGAACCCAGCCCATGATGGATCTTGACAAAGCTTGGCACACAGACTCAACATGGCCAACTGTACATACAGGTGGGTTTTGGCCATGATTGACCTTGACATATGGGAGTTGTAGTTCACCCTTCTCCAGATAGCTCTGAACCCAGCCCATGACGGATCTCGACAAAGCTTGGCACACAGACTCAACATGGCCAATTGTACATACAGGTGGGTTTTGGCCATGATTGACTTTGACATATGGGAGTTGTAGTTCACCCTTCTCCAGAGAGCCCTGAACCCAGCCTATGACGGATCTCGACAAAGCTTGGCACACAGACTCAACATGGTCAACTGTACATACAGGTGGGTTTTGGCCATGATTGACTTTGACATATGGGAGTTGTAGTTCACCCTTCTCCAGAGAGCCCTGAACCCAGCCCATGATGGATTTCGACAAAGCTTGGCACACAGACTCAACATGGCCAACAGTACATACCGGTGGTTTTTGGCCATGATTGACTTTGACATATGGGAGTTGTAGTTCACCCTTCTCCAGAGAGCCCTGAACCCAGCCTATGACGGATCTCGACAAAGCTTGGCACACAGACTCAACATGGCCAACTGTACATACAGGTGGGTTTTGGCCATGATTGACCTTGACATATGGGAGTTGTAGTTCACCCTTCTCCAGATAGCTCTGAACCCAGCCCATGACGAATCTCGACAAAGCTTGGCACACAGACTCAACATGGCCAACTGTACATACAAGTGGGTTTTGGCCATGATTGACTTTGACATATGGGAGTTGTAGTTCACCCTTCTCCAATGAGCACTGAACCTAGCTGACAAATAACCGAGCTGACTAATGGTCTTTTCAAATAACCCAGGCATTGCCGCGTCCCCAAGCTAGTATGTGTGCGTGTGTATATATATACACACATATACCCAGAAGTCCAAATTTCCTTCTGCCAGTAATTGCAAAGACCGGGGTGAGCTTTCTCTTTTTCCCTTTGGTCGCCTGATCTAATTTAGCAAAGATAATGACATTAAAATCTCCTGCCAATACAACTTTTCCTTCCACGGCTTTAAACCCAGCCACTCCCACACTGAGAGCCCAAGATGGGTTGATTGAATTATCCTCCAAAATCTGAGACATCACCTCATCGGCCTCATCCTTCTTTCCTCTGTACGATTCCCTCAGCCACTTTGTATTGATCGATCGGTTCTAGCTTTTATCGCCGGCCTTTCGGGCTTCAGGATCAATGCGGGCAGCTTCAAAGGTGGGCTTCGTAGAATCATAGCATTGGAAGAGACCACAAAAGGGCCATCTAATCACCATTACACAATCTTATCAGGACTCTAACACTGAAGCAGCATGGGCGAATGGTCATGTGTCACACTTTCTCAGTCAAAGAAAACCCCACATTGAATAGGAAATGACTTGAAGGCACACAATAACAACAGAGTATACTGGCAGAAATTTGACCCCACCCTAGTTGAAAGGGATATTTGTCCATCCCAATGGCCTACAGTTTCCAGTATCCTTGACTCTTAGTCAAGATTATTGTGGTTGATAAGTGTTGGACAATATGTGGAAAGGATTTCCAAAACTTGGAGTAGATTGTTTCCTTGTTGTCCTCCCAAGTCAACAGGTTGAGACTACTCCAAGGATGGGAAAGTCCTTCCAGAAGGAATTTCCCATCCTTGGAGAAGATCTTCATTTGAAACGGTCCTCCCAAGTCAGTAAGTTGAACCTATTTTAGAAGAAGAACAATATCTAGAAGGAGCATCCCATCCTTGGAGTAGACCTTCCTTTCCCAAGTCAACAGGTTGGGCCCATTTTGGAAGGAGGACAATATCTGGAAGGACTTTCTCATCCTTGGAGTAGATCTTCCTTTGGAATGGTCTTCCAAATCAACAAGTTGGGCCCATTTTGGAAGTAGGACAATATCTGGAAGGAGTGTCCCATCCTTGGAGTAGACCTTCCTTTCCCAACAACAGGTTGGGCCCATTTTGGAAGAGAGACAATATCTGAAAGGAGTGTCCCATCCTTGGAATAGACCTTCCTTTCCCAAGTCAACAGGTTGGGCCCATTTTGGAAGGAGGACAATATCTGGAAGGACTTTCTCATCCTTGGAGTAGATCTTCCTTTGGAATGGTCTTCCAAATCAACAAGTTGGGCCCATTTTGGAAGTAGGACAATATCTGGAAGGAGTGTCCCATCCTTGGAGTAGACCTTCCTTTCCCAAGTCAACAGGTTGGGCCCATTTTGGAAGGAGGACAATGTCTGGAAGGACTTTCCCATCCTTGGAGTAGATCTTCCTTTGGAATGGTTCTTCCAAATCAACAGGTTGAGTCCATTTTGGAAGAAGGAAAATATCTGGAAGGACTTTCCCATCCTTGGAGTAGATTGTCTTTTGAATGGTCCTCCCAAGTCAACAAGTTGGGCCCATTTTGGAAGGACAGTATCTGGAAGGTATTTCCCATCCTTGGAGTAGAACTTCCTTTGAAATGGTCCTCCCAAAACAACAGGGTTGGGCCCATTTTGGAAGAGGAACAATACCTGGAAGAACTTTTCCATCCTTGGAATAGAACTTCCTTTGAAATGGTCCTCCCAAATCAACAGGTTGGGCCCATTTTGGAAGAAGGGCAATATCTGGAAGGACTTTCCCATCCTTGGAGTAGATCTTCATTTGAAATGGTCCTCCCAAGTCAACAAGTTGGGCCCATTTTGGATAACGGATAATATCTGGAAGGAGTGTCCCATCCTTGGAGTAGACCTTCCTTTCCCAAGTCAATAGTTTGGGCCCATTTTGGAAGAGGGACAATATCTGGAAGGACTTTCCCATCCTTGGAGTAGATCTTCCTTTCCCAAGTCAACAGGTTGGGCCCATTTTGGAAGAGGGGTAATATCTGGAAGGACTTTTCCATTCTTGGAGAAGACCTTCCTTTTCCAAGTCAACAGGTTGGGCACATTTTGGAAGGAGGACAATGTCTGGAAGGACTTTCCGACCCTTGGAGTAGATCTTCATTTGAAATGGTCCTCCCAAGTCAACAGGTTGGGACCATTTTGGAAGAAAGACAATATCTGGAAGGAGTGTCCCATTCTTGGAATAGATCGTCTTTTGAATGGTCCCCTCAAGTCAACAGGCTGGGCCTATTTTGGAAGAGGGACAACATCTGGAAGGACTTTTCCATCATTGGAGTAGAACTTCCTTTGAAATGGTCCTCCCAAAACAACAGGGTTGGGCCCATTTTGGAAGAGGAACAATACTTGGAAGGAGTTTCCCATCCTTGGAGTAGAACGTCGTTTGAATGGTCCTCCCAAGTCAACAGTAGACCTTCCTTTCCGAAGTCAACAAGTTGGACCAATTTTGGAAGAGGAACAATACTTGGAAGGAGTTTCCCATCCTTGAAGTAGAACGTCCTTTGAAAGGGACCTCCCAAAACAACAGATTGGGCCCATTTTGGAAGAGGAGCAATACTTGGAAGGAGTTTCCCATCCTTGAAGTAGAACTTCCTTTGGAATGGTCCTCCCAAATCAACAGGTTGAGTCCATTTTGGAAGAAGGACAATACTTGGAAGGAGTTTCCCATCCTTGGAGTAGGACTTTCTTTGAAATGGTCCTCCCAAAACAACAGGTTGGGCCCATTTTGGAAGGAGGACACTGTCTGGAAGGAATTTCCCATCCTTGGAGTAGAACTTCTTTTGAATGGTCCTCCCAAGTCAACAGTAGACCTTCCTTTCCCAAGTCAACAAGTTGGACCCATTTTGGAAGAGGGGCAATATCTGGAAGGACTTTTCCATTCTTGGAGTAGATCTTCCTTGGAGTAGACCTTCCTTTCCCAACAACAGGTTGGGCCCATTTTGGAAGAGAGACAATATCTGAAAGGAGTGTCCCATCCTTGGAGTAGACCTTCCTTTCCCAAGTCAACAGGTTGGGCCCATTTTGGAAGGAGGACAATGTCTGGAAGGACTTTCCCATCCTTGGAGTAGATCTTCCTTTGGAATGGTTCTTCCAAATCAACAGGTTGAGTCCATTTTGGAAGAAGGACAATATCTGGAAGGAATTTCCCATCCTTGGGGTAGATCTTCATTTGAAATGGTCCTCCCAAGTCAACAGTAGACCTTCCTTTCCCAAGTCAACAAGTTGGACCCATTTTGGAAGAGGGGCAACATCTGGAAGGACTTTTCCATTCTTGGAGTAGATCTTCCTTTGATATGATCCTCCCAAATCAACAGGTTGAGTCCACTTTGGAAGAGGAACAATACTTGGAAGGAGTTTCCCATCCTTGGAGTAGAACGTCTTTTGAATGGTCCTCCCAAGTCAACAGTAGACCTTCCTTTCCCAAGTCAACAAGTTGGACCCATTTTGGAAGAGGAACAATACTTGGAAGGAATTTCCCATCCTTGGAGTAGAACTTCCTTTGAAAGGGACCTCCCAAAACAACAGATTGGGCCCATTTTGGAAGAGGAGCAATACTTGGAAGGAGTTTCCCATCCTTGAAGTAGAACTTCCTTTGGAATGGTCCTCCCAAAACAACAGGGTTGGGCCCATTTTGGAAGAGGAACAATACTTGGAAGGAATTTCCCATCCTTGAAGTAGAACTTCCTTTGAAATGGTCCTCCCAAATCAACAGGTTGAATCTATTTTGGAAGGAGGACAATATCTGGAAGGAGTTTCCCATCCAGATGAATCAATTCCTTCTTATAGCCCTCAATCGATCACCCCCACTTAATCAAATGAAGAACAAATTGGAAATCACCACCATTGTGGCAAAGTTATCATTATCTGCAGGGGCGCATCGCTCAAAATTTATCGCCGGCCGTAAAAACAGGAAAGAAAAAGGAACGGTCTTCCGCCGTCGGCCAAATCCGTATCTTGAAATCGTAATTATTCCACTTTTTTCATACTCCAAAAGAAATGAGAGAATTGGAAAGGACCTGGAAAAGCAACCTCAGCGCTTTGGGAAGATCTTCGCCCCATAAAAAAGCACCATATAAGAGGCTCGTCAGCCGCTCCGGATGGAGTTTCCACATTCATGGATGCTCTCCAGGCGTGTTTTACGAGGTTTCCAACTTTATTCATACCGGCCTCTGAGTCGAGGCGCGTCCTTTGATCCTCGGCAGCGATATAATTCTTCACAAGGCTTCTTCTCAAACAAAGCAAGGATTAATTTAACGATTTCCTTCCTCCACTGAAAAAGTACGATTCTTCTATCAGTTGAGAGTTGTGGGGTTTCTGAGCTGTAGGGACAACATTTTCAAGCAGCATTTTTTTGTTTTGCCAGTGTCTGTTGCTAATGGCGTCTTCAGAAGATCTGATGGTGGTCCACCAAGTGGATTATATGTACTTGTGGAAGGTCCAGGGCCTGTTAAACAAGTGTGAAGGGTGCAATTAGCAAGTGTTTGTGTGGGAACTATCCATTAGGTTGCCCTCCCAACCCTGCTGTGGCAGCCACCTCTCCACCAAAGTCAACATTGACACCGAAATACAACACTGCCTGAGCTCTGCGAGTGCAGCATTATTCCGAATGAAGCAGAGAGTGTTTGAGGACCGGGACATCCGTAGGGATACCAAGGTGCTTGTTTATAAAGCTATTGTCCTCCTAACCCTGCTGTGGCAGGCACCTCTTCACAAAAGTCAACATTGACACCGAAATACAACACCGCCTGAGCTCTGCGAGTGCAGCATTTTTCCGAATGAAGCAGAGTGTTTGAGGACCGGGACATCCATAGGGATACCAAGGTGCTTGTTTATAAAGCTACTGTCCTCCCAACCCTGCTGTGGCAGCCACCTCTCCACCAAAGTCAACATTGACACCAAATACAAGACCGCCTGAGCTCTGCGAGTGCAGCATTTTTCTGACACAGCCTGAGCTCTGCGAATGCAGCATTTTTCCAAATGAAGCAGAGAGTATTTGAGGATTGGGACATATGTAGGGATACCAAAGTGCTTGTCTATAAGGCCATTGTTCTCCCAACCCTGCTGTGGCAGCCACCTTTCCATAAAAGTCAACATTGACACCGAAATATAATACTGCCTGAGCTCTGCGAGTGCAGCATTTTTCCGAATGAAGCAGAGAGTGTTTGAGGACCGGGACATCTGTAGGGATACCAAGGGGCTTGTTTATAAAGCTATTGTCCTCCCAACCCTGCTGTGGCAACCACCTCTCCTCAAAACTCAACATTGACACCGAAATACAACACCGCCTGAGCTCTGCGAGTGCAGCATTTTTCCGAATGAAGCAGAGAGTGTTTCAGGACTGGGACATCCGTAGGGATACCAAGGTGCTTGTCTATAAGGCCATTGTCCTCCCAACCCTCCTATACGCCTATGAGGTTTGGTGCCTGCTGGTCCCTACACAGCCTATGTAAAGCTGCTGGGTGAAGGGAGAGGCCAGACCCTGGCCAATACAAGGTGCTGGGTGGGGCTGGCCACTGATTGGCCAGCTGACCCGGTGGCCGGAAACCTCATGCCGTGCAGGGGGCTTCTGGGAAGGAGAAGCCCCCTGCTCCCAACATAGCAGGAAGGAGGGCGCCCCCCGCCACAACAGGCCTTGCCCAGTAAATTGGGCAATGAATGTATTTACATAAAAACTCCAATCACCATCGAGGACAAAAAAAATACAATCAAAACACTGGTGGACCATTTATACAGAATCTGTGAACTCCACGAATCAAGGAACATAAAAGGCACTGAAGACTGATCTAAGCAGAGAAGTCAGCCATCGGAGAGCACCTGATGAACCAACCTGGACACAGAATATTATTAGAGAACATAGAAATGTTTGTAATTCTGAAGACTGTGGGCAGGGGCGGCTCGTCCATTACGCGAAGTAAGCGGTCGCAGAACACTTTTTTTTTGCCAGGGGCGCAGAGGTGCCTCTGTAAATGCCCTTCGACCGCCACTTGAGGAGCGCCCCCTTAGCTCACAACAGCCCTAGCAGTCTTGGGGGAGCCTCGGCTTTCTTGCCTCACTGCCGGGCGATCCTCTTCCCAAAGGGGCCGGGCCCTTGAGCCTCGCCTAGCCCCTCTCGTTCATGCTCCACCTGGCCACCGGGTGTGCGAGCAGAGCCGGCGCGCAATCATTCTCCGCGTTCGATCCCTTCCCCATGACTGGCTCCCTTTCCCAATCTCCCAGCGCTCCACCTGCCTCCTCTCCTCTCCCCAATCTGCGGGTGGGCCAAGGGGCGGAGCCGCCGTGCCTGGCCCGCTTTGGGTGCGGAGGCGTGTCTGAAGACTCCAGTGTGCGCACCAAAAGTCACCTCTTCTCCTGACTTTCTCTTCAGCCATTGGGACCAAGAGAGAGAGAGAGAGAGAGAGAGAGAGAGAGAGAGCCCCTCCAGCTGGAGGTATCTCCCACCTCCGCTCCCTCCTTTGTTTTTGTGCCTACCTTCAGGAAAGGTGGGCATCTCCACCTCTCTCTCTCTCTCTCTCTCTCTCTCTCTCTCTCTCTCTCTCGGTCCCAATGGCTGAGGAGAAAGTCAGGAGAAGAGGTGACTTTTGGTGCACACGCCGGGGTCTTCAGGCACACCTCCTGACCCAAAGCGGGCCAGGCAAGGGAGCAAGTGCGGCAAGTGTAGTTACTGGGATGTATAGTTCACCTACAATCAAAGAGCATTCTGAACTCCACCAATGATGGAATTGAACCAAATATGGAACACAGAACTCCCACGACAAACAGAAAATATATATCAATGATTGCTTGGGGGGGGGGGGAGGCACCAAAATACTGTTTGCTTACCGTTGAAAACTACCTAGGGCCGCCTCTGACTGTGGGTGTGTTTGAGCACCCAAGGGTTAACCGCTCCCAGCAGTCTCCCATTGCTCCCAGCTCCCCATTAGGAGAAGCAATTCAAATCAACCAGCTGCCTTGTTTCTGGATTACCCTTTTGCCATTCAATCATGTTAAATAAGCGGCTGGAAGGGGCTGAAGGACAGGCAAGGTCCTTGAATCGTTTAGGAAATGGAGTGTTAGGAGAAAAGGGAGGAAGGCGAGAAGGAGGAAGGAAAACAGAAGCCTGGTTTCGGAGAGACAATATCATCGCACATTTCACCAGCATCGTACAGTGGCCAAGCAACATCGGAGTATGTTCAGGATGGCAAAATGGGGAAGAACTCACAAGCTAACAGGGGGTGCAGCAGTTTACTTTTGCCTGAGCCTCCTGGGAAGGGCCACATCCCTCTCCAACTTTAGAATAGAATCCGAAAACCACAGAACTCAGGCCTAGCTTCTCACTTGTACGCAACGTTGCCTGAACTAACTCTTAGATAGAATCGTAGAATCAAAGAGTTGGAAGAGACGTCATGGGCCATCCAGTCCAACCCAATTCTGCCAAGAAGCAGGAATATTGCATTCAAAGCACCCCTGACAGATGGCCATCCAGCCTCTGTTTAAAAACCTCCAAAGAAGGAGCCTCCACCACACTCCGGGGCAGAGAGTTCCACCGCTGAACGGCTCTCACAGTCAGGGGCGGAGCTGCAGGCTATTGAAGGCTGCTCTGGCCCTGCTGTGCTCTTTGCTTCAGCGTGAGCTAGGAGGAAGGTTTCAACCCCCCCCCCATGAAATTTTCAACCCCCCCCCCCCCAAAATTTCAACCCCTCCCGAAATTTTTTTCTGGCTACGGCCCTGAGTCCAACCCCATTCTGCCAAGAAGCAGGAAAATTGCATTCAAAGCACCCCTGACAGATGGCCATCCAGCCTCTGTTTAAAAACCTCCAAAGAAGGAGCCTCCACCACACTCCGGGGCAGAGAGTTCCACTGCTGAACGGCTCTCACAGTCAGGAAGTTCTTCCTCATGTTCAGATGGAATCTCCTTTCTTGTAGTTTGAAGCCATTGTTCCATGTCTCCAGGGAAGCAGAAAACAAGCTTGCTCCCTCCTCCCTCTCACATATTTATCCATGGCTATCATATCTCCTCTCAGCCTTCTCTTCTTCAGGCTAAACATGCCCAGCTCCTTAAGCCGCTCCTCATAGGGCTTGTTCTCCAGACCCTTAATCATTTTAGTCGCCCTCCTCTGGACACATTCCAGCTTGTCAACATCTCTCTTGAATTGTGGTGCCCAGAATTGGACACAATATTCCAGGTAAAGTGGTCTAACCAAAGCGGAATAGAGCATGGGGAGCATGACTTCCCTAGATCTAGACACTAGGCTCCTATTGATGAAGGCCAAAATCCCATTGGCTTTTTTTGCCGCCACATCACATTCCTGGCTCATGTTCATTTTGTTGTCCACGAGGACTCCAAGAGCTTTTTCACATGTCCTGCACTCGAGCCAGGCATCGTCCCCCATTCTGTATCTTTGCATTTCATTTTTTCTGCCAAAGTGGAGTATCTTGCATTTGTCCCTGTTGAACTTCATTTTGTTAGTTTTGGCCAATCATCTCTCTCATCTGTCAAGATCGTTTTGAATCCTGCTCCTGTCCTCTGGAGTCTTGGCTCTCCCTCCCAATTTGGTGTCGTCTGCAAACTTGATGATCATGCCTTCGAACCCTTCATCTAAGTCATTAATAAAGATGTTGAACAGGACCGGGTCCAGGACGGAACCCTGCGGCACTCCACTTGTCACTTCTTTCTAGGATGAAGAAGAAGCATTGGTGAGCACCTTGCTCACCAAGGTGTTCACAAATGGTAAGCACCTTGCTAATTAATAGACACACATGAAGTCATGTTTTTCCCACAAAATCTTTCCTCAACATTCCCACATAACCGCTCAAACCTACGATGGCTATTTTCTGCTCTGATCTGTAAACAAAGACCTTTGTTGATCTTCATAACTCTAGGTGTTTTGTCCCGAAAGCCTTCTGTGTCACCTATCTCTTCATCCAACAACTGGAACCCCCGGTGGCGCAGTGGGTTAAAGCCCTGTGCCAGCAGGACTGAAGACCGACAGGTTGCAGGTTCGAAACCAGGGAGAGGTGGGTGAGCTCCCTCTATCAGCTCCAGCTCCTCATGCGGGGACATGAGAGAAGACTCCCACAAGGATGATAAAACATCAAAATCATCCGGGCGTCCCCTGGGCAACATCCTTGCAGATGGCCAATTCCCTCACAACAAGATGCTCCTGATCCGACAAAAAAAATTCCAACAACTTGTCCAATGTTGCAGTTTCTGGCTCCTCTGACTGACCTTGGGGCCCTGTACTTTCCGAGTCGGATTTCTCACAGAGAGAAGCATAATTCCCCTGACTTGAATCTCCATCATTTCGAGCCCCAGGCAATCCCACAGGCAATCCCACAATCCTGTGTAAACTATCAGTGAACCCATCAGCCTGGGTTTAGTGCATTTAAAGTAAGCTGAGGATGAGGGGGAAACGGAGAGGAAGAAAGAGTTACAAGCTGGGTAGATGCGGGGAATGCCGTGGATGTAGCATACCTGGATTTCAGTAAGGCCTTCTACAAGGTCCCCCATGACCTTCTGGCAAGGAAACTAGTCCAATGTGGGCAAGGTGGATCTGGAATTGGTTAAATGGATGAACCCAGAGGGTGCTCACCAATGCTTCCTCTTCATCTTGGAAAGAAGTGACGAGCGGAGTGCCATCTGCAGGGTTCCGTCCTGGGCCCGGTCCTGTTCAACATCTTTATTAATGACTTAGATGAAGGGTTCGAAGGCATGATCATCAAGTTTGCAGACGACACCAAATTGGGAGGGAGAGCCAATACTCCAGAGGACAGGAGCAGGATTCAAAACGATCTTGACAGATTGGAGAGATGAATGGCCAAAACTAACAAAATGAAGTTCAACAGGGACAAATGCAAGAGACTCCACTTAGGCAGGAAAAACGAAATGCAAAGAGACAGAATGGGGGACAATGCCTGGCTCGAGAGCAGTACGTGTGAAAAAGATCTTGGAGTCCTCGTGGACAACAAGTTAAACATGAGCCAACAATGTGATGTGGCGGCAAAAAAAGCCAATGGGATTTTGGCCTGCATCAAGAGGAGCATAGTGTCTAGATCTAGGGAAGTCATGCTACCCATCTATTCTGCTGTGGTTAGACCACACCTGGAATGTTGTGTCCAATTCTGGGCCCCACAATTGAAGAGGGATATTGACAAGCTGGAATGTTTCCAGAGGAGAGCGACTAAAATGATAAAAGGTCTGGAGAACAAGCCCTATGAGGAGCGGCTTAAGGAGCTGGGCATGTTTAGCCTGAAGAAGAGAAGGCTGAGAGGGGATATGATAGCCATGTATAAATATGTGAGAGGAAGCCACAGGGAGGAGGGAGCAAGCTTGTTTTCTGCTTCCCTGGAGACTAGGACGCAATGGAACAATGGCTTCAAATTACAAGAGAGGAGATTCCATCTGAACATGACTGTGAGAGCCGTTCAGCAGTGGAACTCTCTGCCCCGGAGTGTGGTGGGGGGCTCCTTCTTTGGAAGCTTTTAAGCAGAGGCTGGATGGCCATCTGTCAGGGGTGATTTGAATGCAATATTCCTGCTTCTTGGCAGAATGGGGTTGGACTGGAGGGCCCAGGAGGTCTCTTCCAACTCTTTGATTCTATGATTCTATGAAAGAACCCAGGACCTTTTTAAACATAAATGGAAAAAAAATGAGATAATGGTGATGATTATGTTTATTTCTATCCTGCTTAATCCACATCAGCAGCAAACGACCACGTCGCCGTTGTATTTTGTGATTTCTGAAGGAAATACGGCCTCCGTTTACGACCTCCATTTCCAGGTTAGAAGGTCATCAGACCGACTCCAACGCCTTGCATCTTTTCCCATTACGACTGCCTTCAAGATGGACTCTTGGAGAAACACATTATGGGGATATTTTTAGAAAATGGCTGCCTTGGGTGATGGGAAGTGGGACTCGTAGTCACGTCCGATGGCCCAACCTCGACGGGGAGTCTGTAACCTTACTTAAAAGTCAAAGAGTCCTCACCGGAGGCCCTTCTCCCCGTGGAATCTGCCGTTCGCTCCCGGTTTCGCTTCTTCTTTTATCACTAGTAATAACTCTCATAAATTCCGCAACAGATGGAAATTTTATTTCTCTAATCAGTGGCATTTGCCTTAACGGCGGGGAGAGGGAAGGTGGGGAGGAGGGAGGAGGGAGGCGATGCAAATTTCCCCGCAAACGAATTGGGAAGGAAAGGTCGACCGGTAAGGCTGTCCTCAAGGTCTTCTCATTAAGGAAGGCGGCTTCTTAAAGAGGGGGAATGTTTCATCTCCGTTTGCCCTTTTGTCTCTCCTGCGAGCGACAACCCACATTTGTTGGTCTTTTGAAAGCACCCAAGTTGAAGGTGGGGTCAACCAACTAGTTCTGGGAGATATAGTGCACCCATCGCTTCTGAAAAAGGAGGAACGGAAGCAATAGATTGCTTGATTGCCCAGGATTATCACCTTTGGTGGTGGCGTTAAACCCTTGTGCCAGCAGGACTGAAGACCGACAAGTCATAGATTCGTATCCGTGGAAAGCACAGCTCCCTCTGTCAGCTCCAGATCCCCATGCGGGGACATGAAAGAAGCCTCCCACAAGGATAATAAACATCAAAATATCCGGGCAACGTCCCCTGGGCAACGTCCTTGCAGACAGTCAATTCTCTCACACCAGAAGCGACTTGCAGTTTCTTAAGTCGCTACTGACACGGAAAAAAAAAATCACCTTTGGTCCAGGAGTCTCACACGTGTTTCCTTTGTTCAAAATAGAACTGGAGAGTTGAGCGAATCTGACATTTCGTTGACATTGTCTTTCCGGATTACGCCTCCTCCCAGGGTGGGCATCACGGCATCTGATTGGTCCCTCGCCGACCAGTCCTAATCCAGCATTTCCCCCGGCAAGGGAATCCCTACCTGCGCCAGCTGCGCCCGTACCTTGGGAAGTCTGACTTGGCCATGGTAGTCCACGCTTTAGTTACATCCCGTTTAGACTACTGCAACGTTCTCTACATGGGGTTGCCTCTGAAGACTGCCCGGAAGTTGCAGTTAGTCCAACGCTCGGCAGCCAGACTACTAACGGGTGCTGGGTACAGGGAGCACACCACTCCGCTGTTACACCAGCTCCACTGGCTGCCAATTAGCTTCCAAGCACAATTCAAAGTGCTGGTGTTAACCTATAAAGCCCTAAACGACTCCAGCTCTGTTTACCTCTCCGAACGTATTCTCCCCTATGAACCATCAAGATTATTAAGATCGTCTGGAGAGCCCCTGCTCTCGGTCCCACCGGCCTCGCACAGGCGCGTCTGGTGGGGACGAGGGACAGGGCCTTCTCGGTGGTGGCCCCGTGACTCTGGAACTCTCTCCCACCAGAGGTCAGAACCGCCCCGTCTATCCTGACATTTAGGAAACGAGTGAAGGCGTGGTTGTGGAGACGAGCCTTCTCGGTGGTGACCCCGCGACTCTGGAACTCTCTCCCACCGGAAGTCAGAACCGTCCCGTCTATCCTGACATTTAGGAAACGGGTGAAGGCGTGGTTGTGGAGACGGGCCTTCTCGGTGGTGACCCCGTGACTCTGGAACTCTCTCCCACCGGAGGTCAGAACCGCCCCGTCTATCCTGACATTTAGGAAACGGGTGAAGGCGTGGTTGTGGAGACGGGCCTTCTCGGTGGTGACCCCGCGACTCTGGAACTCTCTCCCACCGGAGGTCAGAACCGTCCCGTCTATCCTGACATTTAGGGAACGGGTGAAGGCATGGTTGTGGAGACAGGCTTTCGATGAATGAGACAACACCCTAGGATTTTGGATGGAAGATGATGCATATTGATTTTAATATGACGACTGACCACCGTAGTTTTAAATATATTGTTATTTTAAATGTGTTACGGTGATATTTTACTGATTGTATGTGTTTTTATGGTTGGAAACTGGGCTGAGTCCCTCAATGAGGTGAGAAGGTCGGTATAGAAAACTTTGAAATCAATATCTATAATAATATATACAGAATAATAATAATAATAATACCAATACAGACCAGACTTGGCACACAGAGCCCCCATCACCCACTCCACATCCTACTGCAGGAGGATGTGGAGTGGGTGATGGGGGCTCTGTGTGCCAAGTCTGGTCTGTATTGGTATTATTATTATTATTATTCTGTATATATTATTATAGATATTGATTGGAGGAGTATGAACCATGGATGACGGGACTTGCAGTACCACCACTCACAATCTGAGACCGCTGTTAACCTCATCCCATGACTGATCAGGACCAAACTTGGCACATAGACCTCTCATGACCCACTTTACGTCCTGGTGTGGTTTAGCCGGGGATGGACCGTGGATTATGGGACTTGCAGTACCATTGCTCAATTCTTCAGACCACTGCAACCCTCATCCAATTACCAATAAATACCAAATTTGGCACACTGAGTCTCCATGACGCACTCTACATCCAGGTGCAATTTGAAGGAGGATGCACCATGGACGATGGGACTTGCAATACCTGCACTCCTTTCCTAAGACCATTACAACTGCCAACGATGATGGATCAGGACCACAATTTACACAGAGATCCAGCATGACCCACTCTACATCCTGGTGCAGTTTGGAAGAATTTGACAATGGATGATGGGACTTGCAGTCACTTCACTCACTTCCTGAGACCACTGAGACCCTCGCCAATGACTCATCAAGACTAAACTTGGCACATGGAGCTTCAATGACCCACTCTACATCCTGGAGCAGTTTGGAGGATGACAGACCATGGATGATGGGACTTCAAGTACCTCCACTCCCTTCCGAAGATTGCTGCAACCCTCTTCTAATGACCAATACAGACCACACTTGGCACACAGAGCCCCCATGATCCACTCTACATCCTGCTGCAGTTTGAAAGGGGATGGACTTTGGATGATGGGACTTGCACTACCTTCACTCACTTACTGACACCACTGCCACCCTCATCTAATGACTGATAAAGACCAAACTTGGCACACAGAGCCCCCATGACCCACTCTATATCCTGCTGCTGTTTGTAGGAGGATGGGCCATGGATGATGGGACTTCAAGTACCTTCACTCACTTCCTGAAAATAATGCAGCCGTTACCCAAAGACCAATAAAGACCAAACTTGGCATACAGAACCACCATTACCCACTTTCTCTAATAACCCGGGCAACGCCGGGTCCCCAAGTTAGTAAATAAATAAATAATACCCGAAGCTTCGTATTATGGTGAAATGGGGTTGGACTAGATGGCCTTTGGGGTCCCTCCCTTGCAATTCTATGACCTTATTATTTCACGCCTCCGTTTTCCTCTCTCTTTCGTACATCTTTGGTTTGGCGCATCTCCGCTTTGGGAAGGGAAAAGCGCGCTTTCCCTTCTTGTCGAGAGAGGATTCCCCCCGTAATCCGTCTTTATGGAGAAAAATGGCCTCGTTTGGCAGGTTAACGCTCCAGCGCCTTGCCCATTGCGGTGTGAAATGACAGGCTTTTAAAAAGGTCTTGTTTCTCCCGGTAGATAACTCAAGCCAACCACCTGTTTACAAGCAAATCCCTAAACCCTCTCTGTTGCGTTCCTCCCCATTGCGAGCCCTGAAAAGATTTCGCCGTGGAAGATTAAGGCCTTCAAATACACACCGACACACACACTTCCATCCAACCCAGTCCCTGATTCTTTGGGTACCAGAAAGAGTTCGAGGGGGGATTTCATTGCAGGGATTAGACCAGAAGGCTGGAAAATATTCCAGGATTAAAGCAGTGAGCCGGCGGAAACAATACAGAGCTATCGCTGAGCTGCATAAAAAGAGCCATCCTTTCTCCTGCTCCAGAGTGGAATCCAGCCCAGGTTTTCCTTTCAGTCTCATCCATGGTGCTGAATAGGCTCCCAGATAGATTCAGCACCTTGGAGAGCTCCCAAAACCCGGAGTGGATTTCCTACCTCTTTGCCACTTTTCATCGTTTCGGAGACGAAAATGGGATATCTATACACATAATAAAAGTGGAAATATGTATATGTGTGTGTCCGGAGTGTCCACTTACATAGGCAAGCTCCATAAATAGCTATAGCTTCCACCCGTCAGGGGACATCAATGGCCCTCCCTCCGATGACATTGCGTTGTAAACATGTCCAAGAGCCCTGCCAATGTCCTCCAGAAAAACATAACTGCCTACCACCCAAGTGAAGGCTTTCATACGGGGACAATTCCATCCTAGATTTCATGTGTTTCCACAGGCATCCCAGTGTTCCTTTCTCTCTCCACTGGTGTGGAATTTGCATGATCCCAAACACTGCCTCTCCCTTGACCCTTTCTCTCTCCACTGGTGTGGAATGTGCATGATCCCAAACACTGCCTCTCCCTTGACCCTTTCTCTCTCCATTGGTGTGGAATGTGCATGATCCCAAACACTGCCTCTCCCTTGACCCTTTCTCTCTCCACTGGTGTGGAATTTGCATGATCCCAAACACTGCCTCTCCCTTGACCCTTTCTCTCTCCATTGGTGTGGAATTTGCATGATCCCAAACACCGTCTCTCTCTTAACCCTTTCTCTCTCCATTGGTGTGGAATTTGCATGATCCCAAACACTGCCTCTCCCTTGACCCTTTCTCTCTCCATTGGTGCGGAATTTGCATGATCCCAAACACTGCTCTCCCTTGACCCTTTCTCTCTCCATTGGTGTGGAATTTGCATGATCCCAAACACTGCCTCTCCCTTGACCCTTTCTCTCTCCATTGGTGTGAAATGTGCATGATCCCAAACACTGCCTCTCCCTTGACCCTTTCTCTCTCCATTGGTGTGGAATGTGCATGATCCCAAACACTGCCTCTCCCTTGACCCTTTCTCTCTCCATTGGTGTGGAATGTGCATGATCCCAAACACTGCCTCTCCCTTGACCCTTTCTCTCTCCATTGGTGTGGAATTTGCATGACCCCGCCCACTGCTTCTCCCTTGACCCTTTCTCTCTCCATTGGTGTGGAATTTGCATGATCCCAAACACTGCCTCTTCCTTGACCCTTTCTCTCTCCATTGGTGTGGAATTTGCATGATCCCAAACACTGCCTCTCCCTTGACCCTTTCTCTCTCCATTGGTGTGGAATTTGCACGATCCCAAACACTGCCTCTCCCTTGACCCTTTCTCTCTCCATTGGTGTGGAATTTGCATGATCTCACCCATTGCCTCTCCCTTGACCTTTCTCTTTCCATTGGTGTCGAATTTGCATGATCCCAAACACTGCCTCTCCCTTGACCCTTTCTCTCTCCACTGGTGTGGATTTTGCATGATCCCAAACACTGCCTCTCCCTTGACCCTTTCTCTCTCCATTGGTATGGAATTTGCACGATCCCAAACACTGCCTCTCCCTCGACCCTGTCTCTCTCCATTGGTGTGGAATTTGCATGATCCCAAACACTGCCTCTCCCTTGACCCTTTCTCTCTCCATTGGTGTGGAATTTGCATGATCCCAAACACTGCCTCTCCCTTGACCCTTTCTCTCTCCACTGGTGTGGAATTTGCATGATCCCAAACACTGCCTCTCCCTTGACCCTTTCTCTCTCCACTGGTGTGAAATTTGCATGACCATGCGGGTACGGAGAAGAGCACAATGGAGGGCCTTCTTACAGCGACACCACAGGCACTTGACGTGGTCCAAGGAAATTGTGTATAACGCCAACTTTTTAACTTTGTGGTTTTTAACCTGTTATAACTGTGTTCTCAATTTCCTTCTGACATGATAGATAGATAAATAAATAAATATCCATCTGAACATTAGGAAGAACTTCCTGACTGTGAGAGCTGTTCAGCAGTGGAACTCTCTGCCCCGGAGTGTGGTGGAGGCTCCTTCTTTGGAAGCTTTTAAGCAGAGGCTGGATGGCCATTTGTCAGGGGTGATTTGAATGCAATATTCCTGCTTCTTGGCAGAATGGGGTTGGACTGGATGGCCCATGAGGTCTCTTCCAACTCTTTGATTCTATGATTCTATGATTGTATGACTTGGGAGCCAACACCTCTGAGGCCCTGCAAGTCTCATTTAGGTATATTTTCCCAGCCATTTGCAGCATCTGATTTCTCTCAAAGGAAGGGAAGCAGATCCGAGGCGTAAATAAATTCAACGCAGAGGAAATCACTTAGTAAGGAAAGAAGGAAACCGCCCGCAGGCACATTTAATCGTGGGAGGCGCCCGGGAGAAAGCCCTCTTGATGGGGAAAGCATCCCAGGAAATTAACCCCATCAAACGGATCCGAGGGGAGAGCTTTTTTGCAAACGTGCAAACTACGCAAACGCAAGCCGAAGAGGAGAATAGATACAAGCAATCTCGCTGAGGAGAGAATCCAATTCCTTGGCAACGAGGTTAAGATGCTTTCTTCCTTCCTTTGAAGATGTCTGGTTATTAAGTTTTCGAGAGGCAGCCGGGGCCGGCGAGAGGGGAAATTATTCCATCAAAAGCACAACAAGCGAGTCTTTGAAGCACACACACCCCCAACCAAACCACAATTTGTAAACACAAAGAGGGAGCCAGAGAGGCCTTTTGCTCACGTCGCCGCTGCCGGAGAGTCAGGAAAATATATAATTTTCCTATATAGAACTCGGGCGGGAAGGAATACAAAGTGAGCCGCAACCATTTCTTGCAGTGCCGGCTATAAGGCTCGTTTCCCAGAAAGTTTTGCAGACAATCCCGACTTTGCGAACGTGCAATCTTGCATTTTTCATCCGAGCCGAGTATCAGGGATCTTTGCCGTCAATTCACTCCTGAGGAAGATGGATGGCTTCTTTCTCATAATGTTCCCCGAAAAGAGCAAGGGAAATCATTCGGATGCTTCCCCGCGGCCGTTTGTTACGCCGATTGCCGACACTTCGTTGGGAAATGGCTCTGCGGAAACACGGAGAGTGCTTTTGGGGGTCTGGACTCATCCGCGCTCGCCGTTTCTCCCCCTCCTCCCCAAAACACAATATCATCTACCTGACAGGTTAAATGCGTGGCACGCAAACTATATTTCCCAAGAGAGAGCCTGAACATACTTGCATACTTCCAAGAGGAACCCAAAAAAAACAAGGAATCACTTGATAAATGGAGATAACATAACATCCTCATCTAGTTTGTGTTGCGGAACCTGCTGAATGTGCTTTGGAGACATCTGATGGATATCGGGCATTGCCATCTCTTGTCCATATTAATCAATAGGCCATCCTAGGTGTTTCAATCTTGCTCCAAGAGCATTGTTTATTTCCATCTTGTTTTAGGCATCATGCTCAACTTTCTAGCCCTTGCCAATACGTTAGTAAGTAAGGTTGGATAGGTTCTCTCGGATGTGGCGTAATTCGGGGAAAAATCGTATGTTTTTGCCTTCCGAATTCGACTCGCCTCACGCGACTGATTTCAGGGATGCATTATTTATTTCTATCTTGTTTTAGGCCTCATGCTCAACTTTCTAGCCCTTGCCAATATGTTAGGAAGTAGGGTTGGATAGGTTCTCTCGGATGTGGCGTAATTCGGGGAAAAATCGTATGTTTTTGTCTTCCGAATTCGACTCACCTCACGCGATTTATTTCAGGGATGCATTATTTATTTCTATCTTGTTTTAGGCCTCATGTTCAACTTTCTAGCCCTTGACAATATGTTAGGAAATAGGGTTGGATAGGTTCTCTCGGATGTGGCGTAATTCGGGAAAAAATCGTATGTTTTTGTCTTCCGAATTTGACTCACCTCACGCAATTGATTTCAGGGATGCATTATTTATTTCTATCTTGTTTTAGGCCTCATGCTCAACTTTCCAGCCCTTGCTAATATGTTAGGAAGTAGGGTTGGATAGGTTCTCTCGGATGTGGCGTAATTCGGAAAAAATCGTATGTTTTTGTCTTCCGAATTCAACTTGCCTCACACGATTGATTTCAGGGATGCATTATTTATTTCTATCTTGTTTTAGGCCTCATGTTCAACTTTCTAGCCCTTGCCAATATGTTAGGAAATAGGGTTGGATAGGTTCTCTCGGATGTGGCGTAATTCGGGAAAAAATCGTATGTTTTTGTCTTCCGAATTTGACTCACCTCACGCAATTGATTTCAGGGATGCATTATTTATTTCTATCTTGTTTTAGGCCTCATGCTCAACTTTCCAGCCCTTGCTAATATGTTAGGAAGTAGGGTTGGATAGGTTCTCTCGGATGTGGCGTAATTCGGAAAAAATCGTATGTTTTTGTCTTCCGAATTCAACTTGCCTCACACGATTGATTTCAGGGATGCATTATTTATTTCTATCTTGTTTTAGGCCTCATGTTCAACTTTCTAGCCCTTGCCAATATGTTAGGAAGTAGGGTTGGATAGGTTCTCTCGGATGTGGCGTAATTCGGGAAAAAATTGTATGTTTTTGTCTTCCGAATTCGACTCACCTCACGCGATTTATTTCAGGGATGCATTATTTATTTCTATCTTGTTTTAGGCCTCATGTTCAACTTTCCAGCCCTTGCTAATATGTTAGGAAGTAGGGTTGGATAGGTTCTCTTGGATGTGGCGTAATTCAGGAAAAAATCGTATGTTTTTGCCTTCCGAATTCGACTTGCCTCACATGATTGATTTCAGGGATGCATTATTTATTTCTATCTTGTTTTAGGCCTCATGCTCAACTTTCTAGCCCTTGCCAATATGTTTTGGAAGTTTCGGAAAGTTCCGACTTTTTGGAAAAATTTAGAAGTGACTTTAGAATTGAACCACCATCACCCCCTTCATCCGAAATGAGTTTTGAACCATTTTCGGAAGTTTCAGAAAGTTCCGACTATTTCGGAAAAAATCGGAAGTGACTTTAGAATTGAACCAGCAGCACCCCCTTCATCCGAAACGAGTTTTGAACCATTTTCAGAAGTTTCGGAAAGTTCTGACTTTTTGGGAAAAATTCAGAAGTGACTTTAGAATCGAACCACCAGCACCCCCTACATCCGAAATGAGTATGAACAATTTTCAGAAGTTTCAGAAAGTTCAGACTTTTTCAGAAACATTCGGAAGTGACTTTAGAATTGAACCACCAGCACCCCCTTCATCCAAAATGAGTTTCGAACCATTTTCGGAAGTTTCAGAAAGTTCCGACTATTTTGGAAAAAATCAGAAGTGACTTTAGAATTGAACCACCAGCACCCCCTACATCCGAAACGGGTTTTGAACCATTTTCGGAAGTTTCAGAAAGTTCAGACATTTTCGGAAACATTCAGACGTGACTTTAGAATTGAACCATCAGCACCCCCTTCATCCGAAACGAGTTTTGAACCATTTTCAGAAGTTTCAGAAAGTTCCGACTATTTCGGAAAAAATCAGAAGTGACTTTAGAATTGAACCACCAGCACCCCCTACATCCGAAACGAGTTTTGAACCATTTTCGGAAGTTTCGGAAAGTTCCGACTTTTTCGGAAAAAATCGGAAGTGATTTCAGAATTGAACCACCAGCACCCCCTACATCCGAAACGGGTTTTGAACCATTTTCGGAAGTTTCTGAAAGTTCCGACTTTTTTGAAAAATTCAGAAGTGACTTTGGAATTGAACCACCAGCACCCCCTTCATCCGAAACGAGTTTTGAACCATTTTCGGAAGTTTCGGAAAGTTCCGACTTTTTCGGAACGAGTTTTGAACCATTTTTTTAATCAACCAAGCCTATTACCTTCACTGTGTGTTTATCCATATTTGTCATTGTTTGAATAAGGCCCTGCTCAGCTTCCAAAATCGGACTGTATTTTGGTGCCTTGAAGGCATGTAGGTCTAAGGAGACATGTTTGTTTCTTTCTGCAATGTCTGAAACCACAGCAACAACTTCCCTTTGATGCTGAGTTTCCATTTCCTCCACTAAGGATCCCCAAATGGAGAGAGGTGCCAAGACAATCTCAGCAAAGCAAGACCGCCTGGCGAAGGCCCGATAAAGCCCGTCTCTCCCCTTTCGGGCCCGAGATTGTGCTCCTGGCGTGGCATCGGGCAAGGTGAGATAAGGTTATTAATTTGCAGATGGAGCCGCAATTAAGCACAGTTGTAATTGCAATCAGGCGGTGGTTGGAAGGAAGACAGCAATCGGGAATCGCGGCAGGGACGTCGGGTCTTTGTCTGAATCCCCTCCAATGCACTCGTGAACCTTGGCAAACCAAAATGTTATTTCTGTGACCCCAAGAAACTCCTATCAGTACTTCAAGTTTGTTGTGTTGGACAAATTTGCTCTAGATATCTCATTGGTGGGGTTCAGTGTGTTCTCTGGCTGCAGGATGAATGCTCATTAAGGTGAGTAAGTCCCCTCAAACCCCTCTGCTTCTGCCAGAGAAGCAGATGGCGGAAACAGAAGAACGGCCTGCCTCAGGGGAGCGTGCTCACTCCATCCATGTTCAACATCTACACAAATGACCAGCCACTGCCAGAAGGGACAGAGAGTTTCATCTATGCTGATGATCGTGCCATTACCGCTCAAACAGGGAGCTTTGAGATGGTAGAACAGAAGCTCTCCGAAGCTCTAGGTGCTCTTACTGCCTATTACAGGGAAAACCAGATGATCCCTAATCCATCTAAAACACAGACATGTGCTTTTCATCTCAAGAACAGACAAGCATCCCGAGCTCTGAGGATCGTCTGGGAAGGAATCCCACTGGAGCATTGCAGCGCACCCAAGTACCTGGGAGTCACTCTGGACCGTGCTCTGACCTACAAGAAGCACTGCCTGAACATCAAACAAAAACTGGGTGCTAGAGACAATATCATACGAAAGCTGACTGGCACAACCTGGGGATCACAACCAGATACAGTGAAGACATCTGCCCTTGCGCTATGCTACTCTGCTGCTGAGTATGCATGCCCAGTGTGGAACACATCTCACCACGCTAAAACAGTGGATGTGGCTCTTAATGAGACATTATCACGGGGTGCCTGTGTCCCACACCACTGGAGAAATTACACTGTTTAGCCGGTATTGCACCACCTGACATCCGCCGGGAAGTAGCAGCCAATAGTGAAAGGACCAAGGCAGAGACGTCTCCAGCTCATCCCCCGTTTCGGTATCAGCCAGCACGTCAACGACTTAAATCAAGAAATAGTTTTCTAAGATCTACAGAGACACTCGCTGGAACACCTCAGCAAGCGAGAGTCCAAAAGTGGCAGGCTCAAACCCAGAACCTCAAGCAATGGCTGATACCAAATGAGAGACTCCCCCTTGGGCACACAGAAGACGGGGTGACTTGGAAGGCGCTGAACGGACTGCGCTCTGGCACCACGAGATGCAGAGCCAACCTCAAGAAATGGGGCCACAAAGTGGAGTCCACGACATGCGAGTGCGGAGAAGAGCAAACCACTGACCACCTGCTGCAATGCAACCTGAGCCCTGCCACATGCACAATGGAGGACCTTCTTGCGGCAACACCAGAGGCACTCCAAGGGGCCAGATACTGGTCAAAGGACATTTAATCAGCTACCAAGTTTGCCAAATTTGTGTGTTTTTTAATTATCGATTGTTTGTTTTGTTCTGTTAGAAATGTAATACAATGTTCTGGTTGCAGATGGCACGATAAATAAATAACCCCTCCAGTAGGTTGAGTTAGTCATTTGGTAGTCTAGGTCCATCATTTCAAAGCATAGGAAAGACAACATGCCCCCAAAACAGAGTATTTTGAGAGGAAGAGGAAGGTCCTCTCCTTGGTGTCAAACCATTTCGGGTCCCAAAATTAGGGCATTTTTGCCGCCACCGATTGACTTACAAAGGCTTCGGAAAGGCCAAAAGGGAAAAAGAGAGAGAAGGTGGGAAGGAGGTTAAAATGCGTTTGATCCGAAAGGAGAAGAAAGAAGAAAGAGAAGCGAATGAGAGAGAGAGGCATGTTGGTTGCGCCTGAAGCTTTTTGTGTTGGGAGAAAAGAGGGAAAGGACAACTACAAAGCCGCCAATGCTCAAAAAAGCCGGCTGCGGCATTCAAGGAAGGGGAGAGGGATGGCATTTGGAAGAACTTTGTGCTTAGAAGCATTAGAAGGGAACCCCAAAGGCCATCTAGTCCATCCTCCTTCTGCCATGAAGGAAAGAAGGCGCAACTAAAATATGATGACATGCTCTCATCTCATCAGACAAGACTCAGAGAGACCTGGTTCAAGAGGAAGAGGAGGAGGAGGAAGAGGAAAAGAAGGTGATGGAAGAGCAGAAGAAGGAAGAAAAAGAAAAGGAAGAAGAGGAGGAGGAGGAAGAAAAAGGAAGAGAAGGGGAAGAGGACGAAGAGGAGGGGAAGGTAGAGATGGAAGAGCAGGAGGAGGAAGAAAAAAGGAGGAAGAGGAAGAGAATGAGTAAGAAGAAGAGGAGGAGAAAAGGGAGAGGTGGGGAAGAAGAGAAAGAGTAGGAGGAAGAAAAGGGGGAGGTAGGGAAAAGGAAGAAGAGGAGGAGGAGAAAGGGAAGGAGGAAGAGAAGGAAAGGGAGAGGAGGGGAAGAGGAAGAGGAGGAAGAGAAAGAAAAAGGAAGAGGGGAGGAAGAAAAGGAGGAAGAGAAATTGAAGGAAGAGGAGGAGGAGGAAGAGGAAGAGAAAGTGATGGAAGAGCACGAGGAGGAAGAAAAAGAAAAGGAAGAAGAGGAGAGAGTGGAAGAAGAAGAAAAAGGGAGAGGAGGGAGAGAGGAGGGAAAAGGGGAGGAAAGATAAAAGAAGAGGAGAGGAAGAAAACGAGAAAGAACAAGAAGAAGAGGAAGAGAAGGGAGAGAAGGTGTAGGAAGAAAAAGAAAAGGAGAAGAAAAAAAGGAGCAAGAAGAGGAGGTGAAGAAAAGGGAGAGGAGGTGAAGAAGAAAAAGAGGAGGAGGAAGAAAAGGAGGAGGAAGGTAAAAAGAAGAAGAGGAGGTGGAGAAAGGAAAGGAGGAAGAGAAGGAGCAAGAAAAGGAGAAGGAAAAGGAGAGGAGGGGAAGAGGAAGAGACAGAGGAAGAGGAGGAAGAGAAATAAAAAGGAAGAGGAGAGGAAGAAAAGGAGAAAGAGGAATTGAAGGAAGAGGAGGAGGAAGAAGAGGAAAAGAAGGTTATGGAAGAGCACGAGGAAGAGGAAAAAGAAAAGGAAGAAGAGGAGAAAGTGGAAGAGGAAGAAAAAAGGAGATGAGGGAGAGCGGAGGGAAAAGGGAAGGAAAGATAAAAGAAGAGGAGAGGAAGAAAACGAGGAAGGACAAGAGGAAGAGGAAGAGAAGGAAGAGAAGGTGTAGGAAGAAAAAGAAAAAGAGGAGGAGAAAAGGAAGGAGCAAGAGGAGGAGGAAGAGGGGAGAAGAGGAAGAGACAGAGGAAGAAGAGGAAGAAAAAAGGAGGAAGAGCGAGAGGAAGAGAAGGTGATGAGAGAGCAAGAGAAAGAAGAAAAAGAAAAGGAGATGGTGAAAGAGGAGAAGCAAGAGCAGGAAAGGTAGAGAAGGAGGAGAAGCAGGAGCAAGAGGAAGAGAAGGAGAAGAGGAGAAAGAAGAGAAAAAGGGAAAGAGGAGAATAGGAGAAACAGAAGAAGAGGAGGAGGAAGGGAAAAAGGAGAGTAGGGGAAGAGGAGGATGAGAAGGAGAAAGAGAAGGAAGGAGAAGAAGAGGAGAGAAAAAGGAAGAGGAGAAGAAAGAGTAATAGGAGGAGGAGGAAGAAGAAAAGGAAATGGAGGAGGAGAAAAAGAAGGAGCAAGAAGAGGAGGAAGAGGGGAGAAGAGGAAGAGACAGAGATGAGGAAGAAAAAGAGGAGGAGGAGCGAGAGGAAGAGAAGGTGATGAAAGAGCAAGAGAAAGAAGAAAAAGGAAAGGAGATGGTGAAAGAGGAGAAGCAAGAGGAGGAAAGGTAGAGAAGGTGGAGAAGCAGGAGCAAGAGGAAGAAAAAGGAGGAGGAGCAAGAGGAAGTGAAGCAAGAGAAGAGGAGAAAGAAGAGAAAAAGGGAAAGGGGAGAATAGGAGAAACAGAAGAGGAGGAGGAGGAAGAAAAAAAGGAGAGTAGGGGAAGAGGAGGATGAGGAGGAGAAAGAGAAGGAAGGAGAAGAAGAGGAGAGAGAAAGGAAGAGGAGATGAAAGAGTAAGAGGAGGAGGAAGAAAAGGAAATGGAGGAGGAGAAAAAGAAGGAGCAAGTGGAGGAGGAGAAGCAGGAGCAATAGGAAGAAAAAGGAGGAGGAGGAGCAAGAGGAAGAGAAGGAGAAGAGGAGAAAGAAGAGAAAAAGGGAAAGGGGAGAATAGGATAAAGAGAAGAAGAGGAGGAGGAAGGAAAAAAGGAGAGTAGGGGAAGAGGAGGATGAGAAGGAGAAAGAAAAGGAGAAGAAGAGGAGAGAAAAAGGAAGAGGAGAAGAAAGAGTAATAGGAGGAAGAAGAAGAAGAAAAGGAAATGGAGGAGGAGGAACACAAGGACCCAGAGGCAGAAAAAGGGCTGAAAAACTCCTTTGTGAAAGCCAGACAATTCTTCCTCGCCACATCCATCCCCTTCCCGTGGAAACGTTGCTTGCGCTTCTGAGGCACAAGAGGCCAAGAGCAATCCCATTTGCCTCCTTGGTGTCCCCTCCGCCGTTAAGAGGCCGTAATCTCTCCCGATGACCCTTTGGGCCTTTGCGACCACCTTCGCAATCCCCCAATCACAAGGGATAAGCCAGGCCATTAGCGCTCCGGGAGGAGGAGAAGACGGCTCGTTGGTCTCCAAAGAGGGAGAAAAGGAGAAAGAAACACTCATCATAAATGGAAAAGAATCGATTTCTTTTTAGAGTCTCGGAAATGGAAGGGACCCCACAAAGGTCATTTAGACCGACCTCATTCTATCCGGGAGAGTCGAAAAGATGCTCATCTAGCCCTGGGGCTCCGTCACCACTTTTTTGTCCAGAATAGACCACGTCCGCAACCGATCACGGCTCCTCCTCGCGTATTCTGCTGCATGCTGCTCACACGGGGTTTCTCTGTGAGACACAGAAGTCCAGGTGTGTCAGGTATGATGTCAGGGTAACGTAGAGGGCATCCATCCATTTAGAAAAGGCCTTGGGCAGATGGGGAGTTTTCCCAGGAAACTAGATTAGGCCTGAGAATGGAGGGAGTGGGGAAAAAAACCCAGGCAAACAAGATATGGCGGCAAAAAAAGCCAATGGGATTTTGGCCTGCATCAATAGGAGCATAGTGTCTAGATCTAAGGAAGTAATGCTACCCCTCTATTCTGCTTTGGTTAGACCACATCTGGAATATTGTGTCCAATTCTGGGCACCACAATTCAAGAGAGATTTTGACAAGCTGGAATGTGTCCAGAGGAGGGCGACTAAAATGATCAAGGGTCTGGAGAACAAGCCCTATGAGGAGCGGCTTAAGGAGCTGGGCATGTTTAGCCTGAAGAAGAGAAGGCTGAGAGGGGATATGATAGCCATGTATTAATATGTGAGAGGAAGCCACAGGGAGGAGGGAGCAAGCTTGTTTTCTGCTTCTTTGGAGACTAGGACGCGGAACAATGGCTTCAAACTACAAGAGAGGAGATTCCATCTGAACATTAGGAAGAACTTCCTGACTGTGAGAGCCGTTCAGCAGTGGAACTCTCTGCCCCGGAGTGTGGTGGAGGCTCCTTCTTTGGAAGCTTTTAAGCAGAGGCTGGATGGCCATTTGTCAGGGGTGATTTGAATGCAATATTCCTGCTTCTTGGCAGAATGGGGTTGGACTGGATGGCCCATGAGGTCTCTTCCAACTCTTTGATTCTATGATTCTATGATTCTATGCTTCCATGGAGACTAGGACGCGGAACAATGGCTTCAAACTACAAGAGAGGAGATTCCATCTGAACACGAGGAAGAACTTCCTGACTGTGAGAGCCGTTCAGCAGTGGAACTCTCTGCCCCGGAGTGTGGTGGAGGCTCCTTCTTTGGAAGCTTTTAAACAGAGGCTGGATGGCCATCTGTCAGGGGTGATTTGAATGCAATATTCCTGCTTCTTGGCAGAATGGGGTTGGACTGGATGGCCCATGAGGTCTCTTCCAACTCTTTGATTCTATGATTGTATGATTCTATATTCTCAAAGAATCCATGATAAGACCCTGAAGTCCAGGTGTGTCAGATATGATGTCAGGGTAACATAGAGGGCATCCATCCATTTAGAAAAGGCCTTGGGCAGATGGGGAATTTTCCCAGGAAACTAGATTAGGCCTGAGAATGCAGGGAGTGAAAAAACAGGCAAACAAGATATTTTCAAAGAATCCATGATAAGACCCTGAAGTCCAGGTGTGTCAGATATGATGTCATGGTAACATAAAGGGCATCCATCCATTTAGAACAGTGTTTCTCTACCTGGGGGTCGGGACCCCTGGGGGGGGTCGTGAAGGGGTGTCAGAGGGGTCGCCAAAGACAGTCAGAAAACACACTATTTTCTGTTGGTCATGGGGGTTCTGTGTGGGAAGTTTGGCCCAATTCTATCATTGGTGGAGTTCAGAATGCTCTTTGATTATAGGTGAACCATAAATCCCAGTCACTAGAACTCCCAAATGTCAATTTCTATCCTCCTCAAACCGCACCAGTGTCCACATTTAGGCATTGAGTATTCATGCCAAGATTGGTCCAGATACACCAGTGCTCTCTAGATGTAGGTCAACTACAACTCCAAAAACCAAGGTCAATGCCCACCAAAGCTTCTAGTATTTTCTGTTGGTCATGGGAGCTCTGTGACCCAAGTTTGGTTCAATTCCATCATTGGTGGGGTTCAGAATGCTCTTTGATATTGCAGGTGAACTATAAATCCCAGCAACTACAACTCCCAAATGACAAAATCAATCCTCCCCTCAACCCCACCAGTATCCAAATTTGGGTGTATCAAGTATTCATGCCAAATGAATGAAAATACATCCTGCATATCGGATATTTACAAGATAATTCATAACAGGAGCAAAATTATAGTTGTGAAGTAGCAATGAAAATAATGTTATGGTTGGGGGTCACCACAACATAAGGAACTGTATTAAGGGGTCACGGCATTAGGAAGGTTGAGAACCACTGATTTAGAAAAGGCCTTGGGCAGATGGGGAGTTTTCCCAGGAAACTAGATTAGGCCTGAGAATGCAGAGAGTGAAAAAAACAGGCAAACAAGATATTGTCAAAGAATCCATGATAAGACCCTGAAGTCCAGGTGCGTCAGGTATGATGTCAGGGTAACGTAGAGGGCATCCATCCATTTAGAAAATGCCTTGGGCAGATGGAGAGTTTTCCCAGGAAACTATATTAGGCTTGAGAATGCAGGGAGTGGAAAAAACAGGCAAACAAGATATTCTCAAAGAATCCGTGATAATATCCTGTAGTCCAAGTGTGTCAGGTATGATGTCAGGGTAACGTAGAGGGCATCCATCCATTTAGAAAAGGCCTTGGACAGATGGGGAGTTTTCCCAGGAAACTAGATTGGGCTTGAGAATGCAGGGAGTGGAAAAAACAGGCAAACAAGATATTCTCAAAGAATCCGTGATAAGACCCTGCAGTCCAGGTGCGTCACGTATAATGTCAGGGTGACTTAGAGAAAATCCATCCATTTGTCAATCTCTGCCTTAATCATTGGCTCTCTTGGGGCTGCCAACCTACCAACGTACCAACGTACCAACGTAATCATTGGCTCTCTTGGGGCTGCCAACCTACCAACGTACCAACATAATCATTGGCCCTCTTGGGGCTGCCAACATACCAACGTACCAACTTAATCATTGGCTCTCTTGGGGCTGCCAACGTACCAACGTACCAACGTACCAACTGAGCCCTGCCTGTTGGACCAATCAGAATAGAAGAACGGCATGATGTGTCTTATGCAATCTGTGTTGGTGAATGCCTCCATTGCTCTCAGTTGCATCCTGACTCTAGAGAGGTCTTCAGTCGATTGCCTTGCCCTTTATAGTCCAGCAAGAATCAGAAGATTTTTCTGATGGTTCAGAGGATGAAGGGGATGATGGGTTTCAAAGTGAGGAGTCTGTGAGTGGTCGGAGAGAATGGCAGGAAGATGAGGCCGATGTTCTGGAATCCTGTGCTCGTTCCCAGGCAACAGGGGAAAGTGTTGCCTGGGAACAATGGAAAGTTCCAGTTCCCTTGAGAAAAGGCCTTGGACAGATGGGGAGTTTTCCCGGAAAACTGGATTAGGCCTGAGAATGCAGGGAGTGAAAACAACAGGCAAACAAGATATTCTCAAAGAATCCATTATAAGACATTGAAGTCCAGATGCGTCAGGTATGATGTCAGGGTGACTTAGAGGACATCCATCCATTTATCAGTCTCTACCTTAGTTCGTTGGGGCTGCCAACGAACCAACTTCAAACCCAGCGTGAACTGCTCTTGTGCCTTAAATGCTTGCTTCTTTTCTTCAGCAATTCCCAGCAGGGAAGTTGAACATTTTGAAGAAAGCTCTTGATGTTAGACAGTGGAACTGGGGCAGTAGGTTTTCCCACCTCTGAGGGTCTTCCAACAGAACCTGGGTGGGCCTCTTTCAGAAGTACTTCTGGGTCTATTCCCCAAGAGATGGGGTTGGACTAGATGTCCTTTAAGGGGTCCCTACCCAATCTGCGTCGCTTCCCATTTCAAGCTGGGATTTCCGACAACAAAACAACAGAAAAGTAAAAAAAAAAAGAATCCAAAAAAAGAAGCAAGAAAATTGGCTGTTAGAATCCAAGCTCCTGCTCCTCAAAATTGGTGTCACAAAAAATATATATATATAAAGAGATATGGAAGGAGAGCCCACCCTCCGCAGGTGAGCGCTTTTGGAGCTAAACGCTGCTGCCGGGCGCCTTGGCAGTTCAATCTCCTGCCACAATATATGGGCTTGTTAGCAGCGGGACCCTTGGGTGACACCAATTTATCTCCTTCTATGAGCTTTTCCCATCGTTTCATGCCATCCTGGGTGGCTCTATCAGGTTCCTCGTGACTCTCTGAAGGACTTTGTGGGTCTCACCTTGCTCTCCGAGGCCCAGGGCAATACTCCCCGACCCCAATTTGGGAGCTTAAGTCTCTATTTCTCCTCCTTACAGGGCTCTTGAGTGTTTTTCCGTATTCTTCGTTCCCTGAAAAGCTCATTCAGGAGTCATGCTGTTCTTTTGCCTCTCCATCAAAGGGCTTAAGGGCAAGAGATGGGATGCTGGCCTGCTTGCTGCTCGAAGCGTTTCTCTACCTGAAGCCTGCTAGTCACAGAAAGCGTCCCCAAAGGCCATCTAGTCCAACCCCATTCAGAATGTACAAAACACTCTGGAAAGAAAGATGCTCGGTTTAGGGCAGTAGTTCTCAACCTTCCTAATGCCGTGACCCCTTAATCCAGTTCCTCATGTTGTGGTGACCCCCAACCATAACATTGTTTTCGTTGCTACTTAATAACTGTCATTTTACTACTGTTATAAATCATAATGTAAATATCTGACATGCAGGATGTATTTTCATTCACTGGAACAAATTTGGCACAAATACTCAATACACCCAAATATGAATACTGGTGAGGTCGAGTTTGTCATTTGGGAGTTGTAGTTGCTGGGATTTATAGTTCGCCTATAATCAAAGAGTATTGTGAACTCCACCAGCAATTGAATTGAATCAAATTGGGCACACAGAACTCCCATGCCAACAGAAAACACTGGAAGGGTTTGGTGAGCATTGACCTTGAGTTTGGGAGTTGTAGTTCACCTACATCCAGAGAGCACTGTGGACTCACTCAATGATGGCTCTGGACCAAACTTGGCACAAATACTCATTATGCCCAAATGTGAACACAGATGGAGTCTGGGGAAAATAGACCTTGACATTTGGGAGTTGTAGTTGTTGGGATTTATAATTCACTACAATCAAAGAACATTCTGAACTCTACCAATGATAGAATTGGGTCAAACTTCCCACATGGAATCCCCATGACCAACAGAAAATACTGTGTTTTCTGATGATCTTTGGTGACCCCTCTGACACCCCCTCGCGACCCCCTCAGGGGTCCCGACCCCCAGGTTGAGAAACACTGGTTTAGGGGGTTCCAAAGAAGTACTGAATGTACTAGGCTTGTGCAAACAAAATCGGACATTCCGGAGATCGTAAGAAAGTTGGAAAGAACTTCCAACTTTCTTACGATCTCCGAAACGTCCGATTTTGTTTGCATAAGCCAAAGTCGGAAGCCGTACCAAAGTATTTGCCTCGCTTAAAGGAACCCCAGAAAAGTACTGTATTTATCAGGCTTGTGCAAAAAAAATTCAGACATCTTGGAAATTATAAGAAACGTGGAAATGTTGTCGTTCGGAAGCCATATCCGATGCATTTGCGTGGCTTAAAGGGGCTCCAAAGAACTACCATATTTAGTAGGCTTGTGCAAATGGATCGGGCGTTTCAGAAATCGTAAGAAAGTTGGAAGTTCTTTAAGTCAGAAGCCGTACCAAAGTGTTCGACTGGCTTAAAGGGGCTCCAACGAAGTACCATATTTACTAGGATTGTGCAAACAAAATCGGACGTTTCGGAAATCGCAAGAAACTTGGAAGTTTTGTAAGTCGGAAACCATATCCCAAGCATTCGTGTGGCTTAAAGGGGCTCCAAAGAACTACCGTATTTACTAGGCTTGTGCAAACGGATCGGACGTTTCGGAAATCGTAAGAAAGTTGGAAGTTCTGTAAGTCAGAAGCCGTACCAAAGTGTTCGCCTGGCTTAAAGGGGCTCCAACGAAGTACCATATTTACAAGGATTGTGCAAACAAAATCGGACGTTTCGGAAATCGTAAGAAACTTGGAAGTTTTGTAAGTCGGAAACCATATCCCAAGCATTCGTGTGGCTTAAAGGGGCTCCAAAGAACAACCCTATTTACTAGGCTTGTGCAAACGGATCGGACGTTTTGGAAATCGTAAAAAACTTGGAAGTTTTGTAAGTCGGAAACCATATCCCAAGCATTCATGTGGCTTAAAGGAGCTCCAAAGAACTACCGTATTTACTAGGCTTGTGCAGAAGGATCGGACATTTCGGAAATTGTAAGAAACTTGGAAGTTTTGTAAGTCGGAAACCATATCCCAAGCATTCGTGTGGCTTAAAGGAGCTCAAAAGAACTACCGTATTTACTAGGCTTGTGCAAATGGATCGGACGTTTCGGAAATCGTAAGAAAGTTGGAAGTTCTGTAAGTCAGAAGCCGTACAAAAGTGTTTGCATGGCTTAAAGGGGAGCCAATGAAGTACCGTATTTACTAGGCTTGTGCAAGACAAATCTAACATTTCGGAAATCGTAAGAAACTTGGAAGTTTTGTAAGTTGGAAACCATATCCAAAGCGTTTGTGTGGCTTAAAGGAGCTCCAAAGAACTACCGTATTTACTAGGCTTATGCAAACAGATCGGACGTTTCGGAAATCGTAAGGAAGTTGGAAGTTCTGTAAGTCAGAAGCCGTACCAAAGTGTTTGCATGGCTTAAAGGGGAGCCAATGAAGTACCGTATTTACTAGGCTTGTGCAAGACAAATCTAACATTTCGGAAATTGTAAGAAACTCGGACGTTTTGTAAGTCAGAAGCCATATCTGAAGCATTTGCATGATTCGAAACTTTTAGAAACTTATCCCATACTTATATTTGTCCTTGTTGACATTCATTGTGTTTTGGCCAATCATCTTTCTAATGTGTTGTGGTCCTTTTGGATCCTGTATTAGCTCTCCTTCCCAATTTGGTCCCATCTGCAAACTTGATCAACCTGACCTCTAAACTTTCATCCAAGTCATTAAGGAAGATGTTGAACAGAACTTGGCCCATAACCCTCTTCATGGCACTCCATGAAGGTCATGGGGACTTGGGGGCATGGCTCTGCTGTGGCTCCGGTCCTTTAGGAGAGCTGATTTCCGAAAAATGAAGGAAACACTGAGCAGCATTCCATGGACACAGATACTAAAACACAAGGGAGTTATGGATGGATGCAAGTTTTTCAAGAGTGAAATATTCAAGGCGCAATTGCAAACAGTGCCAAAAAAATAAGACAAGTGCAAAGAAGCCAGAATGGATATCCAAAGAACTTCTAACTGTGCTAAGACTCAAAAGAGACATGCACAAGAAGTGGAAAAAGGGAGAAATCACCAAAGAAGAATTCAAACAAATAGCCAACTCCTGTAGGGAAAAGGTCCGCAAGGCTAACGCACAAAATGAGCTCAGGCTTGCCAGAGACATTAAAAACAATAAAAAGGGCTTCTTTTCTTATGTCAGTAGAAAAAAGAACTTCCTGACTGCGAGAGCCGTTCAGCAGTGGAACTCTCTGCCCCGGAGTGTGGTGGAGGCTCCTTCTTTGGAAGCTTTTAAACAGAGGCTGGATGGCCCTCTGTCAGGGGTGCTTTGAATGCAATATTCCTGCTTCTTGGCAGGAGGTTGGACTGGATGGTCCATGAGGTCTCTTCCAAATATGATTCTATGATTAGGAAATGGCATTTATAACCAAGTTACACAGTGTAATGATGATGATACTACTCCTACTACTTTGGAAGAATGGGGTGGCTTAGAAGCATCACTAACAATGAGGACAACCCTGCTTGGATCCTCCTTTGCAAAAGCGGTCTCTTTCCGGGCGCGAATCCCATTATTCCCTTCTCTTTTCTCTGTGCATCGGCGACCTTGATTATCTCTTGATCAAATTAGCGCACTCCGGCGGGCACAGCTGCCTAATGAAGACGTCGCTCGGCTTGTTGCCTCGTTTTCCGCCGGCTGTCGAACGAGGAGGGCACGTTCGGCAATGGCAACAAGGGTTCGGTCTCTTCTCCAGGTGCCTGGGAGCGAGGTGCACGCAAAGGCGGAGGGGTTGTGTTTCGCACCCGCAGCACGCAACCCATAAGGGAGTCCCAGACCAGCAGCTGGTGGGACTGGCACGCGGCCGACTTCCCATGAAACAGTGCCAGTTTCCTCTCCCTCCTTCTCCAACAGATGTGCGCCATGCGCCAAGCAGCCTGTTGATTGGATATACAGGCCGTCCCCGAGTTACAAACATCTGACTTACAAACGACTCATACTTAAGAAGGGGGTCCAACAGGAAGTGAGAGTATTCTGTCTCTAGGAAGGGAAATCCATTCATGGAAGAGTTATGATTGGGGTGAAGGGGTCTCCAATGAATCTTATTCACCAATCATTGTTTCCACAACAAGGAAGAGGAAACGGACACAGAGAGCATGTGAGGCTGGAGGGAGGCTCGTGCCAGCGTGTCCCTTCAAGACGCAGCCCTCTGCTGTGATTGGCTGGCCTCTAAGCCAAGAGGAGGGCTGAGATTCCAATCGGGAAGGGGAAAGAATGCGTGCTCGGTGCATGGCAGCATGGCGCACATGTGTGGGCGACGGAGAGCATGTGAGGCTGGAGGGAGGCTCATGCCAGTGTGTCCCTTCAAGACATAGTCCTCCTCTGCTGTGATTGGCTGGCCTCTAAGCCAAGGGGAGAGCCGAGATTCGGATCAGGAAGGGGAAAGAATGCGTGCTCAGTGCATGGCAGCATGGCGCACATGTGTGGGCGACGGAGAGCATGTGAGGCTGGAGGGAGGCTCGTGCCAGTGTGTCCCTTCAAGACATAGTCCTCCTCTGTTGTGATTGGCTGGCCTCTCAGAAAAGGGGATGGCTGTTTCTGAGACTCCAAGCATGGAAGGGAGAGTAGGCATGCCCGGTGCATGGCAGCATGGTGTGCATGTGCGGGCGTGGGAGAGCATGTGAGGCTGGAGGGAAGCTCGTGCCAGCGTGTCCCTTCAAGGCATAGCCCTCCTCTGCTGTGATTGGCTAGCCTCTAAGCCAAGGGGAGGGCTGAGATTCCAATTGGGGAGGGGAAAGAATGCATGCTCGGTGCATGGAAGCATGGTGCACATGTGCGGGCAAGGGAGAGCATGTGAGGCTGGAGTGAGGCTCGTGCCAGCGTGTTCCTTCAAGGCATAGCCCTCTGTTGTGATTGGCTGGCCTCTCAGCCAAGGGGACGGCTGTTTCTGAACTCCAAGTGTTGAGGGGAGAGCAGATTTGCTTGGTGCATGGTAGCATGATGCACATGTGCGGGCGAGGGAGAGCATGTGAGGCTGGAGGGAGGCTCGTGCCAGCGTGTTCCTTCAAGGCATAGCCCTCCTCTGTTGTGATTGGCTGGCCTCTCAGCCAAGGGGACCGCTGTTTCTGAACTCCAAGTGTTGAGGGGAGAGCAGATTTGCTTGGTGCATGGTAGCATGATGCACATGTGCGGGCGACGGAGAGCATGTGAGGCTGGAGGGAGGCTCGTGCCAGTGTGTCCCTTCAAGACCTAGTCCTCCTCTGTTGTGATTGGCTGGCCTCTCAGAAAAGGGGGTGGCTGTTTCTGAGACTCCAAGCATGGAGGGGAGAGTAGGCATGCCCGGTGCATGGCAGCATGGTGTGCATGTGCAGGTGTGGGAGAGCATGTGAGGCTGGAGGGAAGCTCGTGCCAGCGTGTCCCTTCAAGGCATAGCCCTCCTCTGCTGTGATTGGCTGGCCTCTAAGCCAAGGGGAGGGCTGAGATTCCAATTGGGAAGGGGAAAGAATACATGCTCGGTGCATGGAAGCATGGTGCGCATGTGCGGGCAAGGGAGAGCATGTGAAGCTGAAGGGGTAGGGGAGAGCAGGCATGCTCGGCACATGATAGCATGGAGTCTCATACCAGCAAGCCCCTTCAAGGCATGGGGGTCTCTGTGTGGGAAATTTGACCCAATTCTTTCATTGGTGAGGTTCAGGGTGCTCTGATCGTATGTGAACTATAAATCCCAGCAACTCCGAATCCCAAATGCCAAGATCTATTTCCCCCAAACTCCACCAGTGTTCACATTTGGGCATATTGAGTATCCGCACGCACTCTCTTTCCAAGACAAGGAAGCATCAGGCAAGTTCTCATTCTTCCTCTAGACCTGGGGGTCGGGACCCCTGTGGGGGTCACGAGGGGGTGTCAGAGGGGTCACCAAAGACCATCAGAAAACACAGCATTTTCTGTTGGTCATGGGGGTTCTGTATGAGAAGTTTGGCCCAATTCCATCTCTGGTGGTGTTCAGAATGCTCTTTGATTGTAGGTGAACTATAAATCCCAGCAACTAAAACTCCCAAATGCCAAGGTCTATTTCCCCCAAACTCCACCAGTGTTCACATTTGGATATATTGAGTATCCATGCCAAGTTTGGTCCTGATCCATCATTGTTTGAGTCCACAGAATGGGTGAACTACAACTCCAAAACTCAAGGTCGATGCTTGCAAACCCTTCCAGTATTTTCTGTTGGTCATAGGAGTTTTGTGTGCCAAGATTGGCTCAATTCCATCATTGGTGGAGTTCAGAGTGCTCATTGAGTGTAGGTGAACTATAAATCCCAGCAACTAAAACACCCAAATGCCAAGGTCTATTTTCCCCAAACTCCACCAGTGTTCACATTTGGATATATTGAGTATCCATGCCAAGTTTGGTCCTGATCCATCATTGTTTGAGTCCACAGAATGGGTGAACTACAACTCCAAAACTCAAGGTCGATGCTTGCAAACCCTTCCAGTATTTTCTGTTGGTCATAGGAGTTTTGTGTGCCAAGATTGGCTCAATTCCATCATTGGTGGAGTTCAGAGTGCTCATTGAGTGTAGGTGAACTATAAATCCCAGCAACTAAAACACCCAAATGCCAAGGTCTATTTTCCCCAAACTCCACCAGTGTTCACATTTGGGTATATTGTGTATTCGTGCCAAGTTTGGTCCAGATCCATCATTGTTTGATGGATCAGGAGCAAACTCTGGATGTGGGTGAACTACAACTCCCAAACTCAAGGTCGATGCTTGCAAACCCTTCCAGTATTCTCTGTTGGTCATAGGAGTTTTGTGTGCCAAGATTGGCTCAATTCCATCGTTGATGGAGTTCATAGTGCTCGTTGATTGTTGGTGAACTATAAATCCCAGCAACTAAAACTCCCAAATGCCAAGGTCTATTTTCCCCAAACTCCACCAGAGTTCACATTTGGGTATATTGAGTATCCGTGCCAAGTTTGGTCCAGATCCCTCAAACAATGATGGATCTGGACCAAACTCTCTGGATGTGGGTGAACTACAACTCCCAAACTCAAATATGGATGCCACTGTGAATTAGAAATGCTGTGCAGAATGTTTACACTATGAGGCTGTAATTAAGTGAACTTGAGAAAAGTAAGATAAGGTTTGCTCTTGCTGGGAACAGAAGGGAGTAGCCAATCTCAGCAAGAGAAGATAAGCAGATGCAAAGAGACTTTCGTTTTGACTAGTTCCTGAATTGTAGCTCGCTGTAGTAAGACGTGTCTGTTGAATGTGCTTAGTAAACTTAGTTTCTTTTGTAACTCAAAGCCTGCAGAGTCCTTATTTTGCAACTCAGTGTCTGCTGATCTAGCATTCCTTCCACTGGGCATCGTCTGAACTCTGACAAACTATACATCCCAGGAACTACAACTCCCAGATGACAAAATCAATCCCCCTCAACCCCACCATATTGGGTATGTGTTCCAGCAAATGGAAATACATGCCTATCAGATATTTATTTACATGACGATCCGTAACAGGAGCAAAATTAGAATTAGACTTTTGGACTACAAACCCCATCCTCCCTTGACTGCCCCAGGAATGATGGAAGCTGTGGAACCGCAACATCTGGGAAGCCACATGTTGCTTGTTTAGACCGACGTTTGATTGTGTTGTCTCACTCTACGAGATTTTGATGGTGTTTTAATGCGGCTTTAATGGGAGATGCTTTATGGCACGATTCGATCCATTGTTGCCATTACAAAAAGCACTTGGATTTCCCCTTTGCTTTGGAAATCAATACCGTATATACTCGAGCATAAGCCGACCCGAATATAAGCCGAGGTGCTTAGAGGAAAATAATAAATGTAATAAAATAATAATGGAGTATTATAATGTAAATATAATAATAATACATGTAATAATAATAGAGTACAATAAAATGTAATCAAACAATAATAGAGAAAAATAAATGTAGAGTAAAATAATAAATTGAGTAAAATAATAAATGTAATAAAATAATAATGGAGAAAAATAATTGTAATAAATAATAATAATAATAATAATAATAATAATAATAATAATTAATAAATATTATAATAATACATGTAAAATAATGCATGTAATAATAATAATAAATATAATAAATATAATAATTATAAATATAAAAATAATAATAATAAATAAAATATAAAATAAATAAAATAATAAAATAATAATAATAAATATAAAATAATTATTAATAATAAATATAATAATAATACATGTAAAATAATGCATGTAATAATAATAATAAATATAATAAATATAATAATTATAAATATAAAAATAATAATAATAAATAAAATATAAAATAAATAAAATAATAAAATAATAATAAATATAAAAATAATTATTAATAATAAATATAATAATAATACATGTAAAATAATGCATGTAATAATAATAATAAATATAATAAATATAATAATTATAAATATAATAATAATAATAAAATATAAAATAAATAAAATAAATAAAATAATAATAATAAATATAAAAATAATTATTAATAATAAATATAATAATAATACATGTAAAATAAGGCATGTAATAATAATAAATATAATAAATATAATAATTATTAATAATTAATATAATAATACATGTAAAATAATGCATGTAATAATAATAGAGTACAATAAAATGTAATCAAAAAATAATAGGGAAAACTAAATGTAATAATAATTAGAGTAAAATAATAAATGTAATAATGATAATAATAGTAATAATAGAGTAAAATAATAAATGTACTAAAATAATAATGGAGTAATATAATGTAAATATAATAATAATAATACATGTAAAATAATACATTTAATAATAATAGAATACAATAAAATGTAATCAAACAATAATAGAGAAAAATAAATGTAATAATAATAGAGAAAAATAATAAATGTAATAAAATAATACTGGAGTAATATAATGTAAATATAATGAAAGGGTTAAGAGACAGGCAGGGTCATGCAAATTCCATGCCAATGGAGAGAGAAAGGAACAATGGGGTGTCTGTTGCTGATCAATTCCTCTGTTCGCTGTGTGCCATAGAAAAGAACAGGTAAGGGTTAAGAGAGAGGCAGTGGGTGGGGTCATGCAAATTCCATACCAATGGAGAGAAAAAGGAACACTGGGATGTCTGTTGCTGATCAATTCCTCTGTGTGCCATAGAAAAGAACAGGAAACAGTTAAAGGACAGGCAGTGGGCGGGGGTCATGCAAATTTGACACCAATGGAGAGAGAAAGGAACACTGGGGTGTCTGTTGCTGATCAATTCCTATATTCACTGTGTGCCATAGAAAAGAACAGGAAAGGGTTAAGGGAGAGGGAGTGTGCTGGGTCATGCAAATTCCATGCCAATGGAGAGAGAAAGGAACACTGGGGTGTCTGTTGCTGATCAATTCCTCTGTTCGCTGTGTGCCATAGAAAAGAATAGGAAAGAGTTAAAGGAAAGGCAGTGGGAGGGAATAATGCAAATTCCACTCCAATGGAGAGAGAAAGGAACACTGGGGTGTCTGTTGCTGATCAGTTCCTCTGTGTGCCATAGAAAAGAAACAGTTTTCTTAGGAAACAGTTAAACAGTTTAATGTATTGTCGAAGGCTTTCATGGCCGGAATCACTCAGTTCTTGTGGGTTTTTTCGGGCTATATGGCCATGTTCTAGAGGCATTTCTCCTGACGTTTCGCCTGCATCTATGGCAAGCTTCCTCAGAGGTGAGGTCCTCACCTCTGAGGAAGCTTGCCATAGATGCAGGCGAAACGTCAGGAGAAATGCCTCTAGAACATGGCCATATAGCCCGAAAAAAACCCACAAGAACTGAGTTAAACAGTTTTCTTAGAAAACAGTTAAAGGAAAGGCAGTGGGCGGGGTCATGTAAATTCCACACCAATGGAATGAGAAAGGAACACTGGGATGTCTGTTGTTGATCAATTCCTCTGTTCGCTGTGTGCCATAGAAAAGTACAGGAAACAGTTAAAGGAAAGGCAGTGGGAGGAATCATGCAAATTCCACGCCAATGGAGAGAGAAAGGAACACTGGGCTGTCTGTTGCTAATCAATTCCTCTGTCTGCCATAGAAAAGAACAGGAAACAGTTAAAGGAAAGGCAGTGGGAGGGAATAATGCAAATTCCACGCCAATGGAGAGAGAAAGGAACACTGGGGTGTCTGTTGCTGATCAATTCCTCTGTTCGTGGTGTGTCATAGAAAAAAACAGGAAAGAGTTAAGGGAGAGGGAGTGGGCAGGGTCATGCAAATTCCATACAAATGGAGAGGGAAAGGAACACTGGGATGTCTGTTGCTGATCAATTCCTCTGTGTGCCATAGAAAAGAACAGGAAACAGTTAAAGGAAAGGCAGTGGGAGGGAATAATGCAAATTCCACAAATGTAATTAGAAAGGAACACTGGAATGTCTGTTGCTGATCAATTCCTCTGTTCACTGTGTGCCATAGAAAAGAATAGGAAGGAGTCAAGGGAGAGGCAGTGTGCTGGGTCATGCAAATTCACACCAATGGAGAGAGAAAGGAACACTGGGGTGTCTGTTGCTGATCAATTCCTCTGTTCGCTGTGTGCCATAGAAAAGAATAGGAAAGGGTTAAGGGAGAGGCAGTGGGCGGGGGTCATGCAAATTCCACACCAATGGAGAGAAAAAGGAACATTGGGGTGTCTGTTGCTGATCAATTCCTCTGTTCGTGGTGTGTCATAGAAAAAAACAGGAAAGAGTTAAGGGAGAGGGAGTGGGCAGGGTCATGCAAATTCCATACAAATGGAGAGGGAAAGGAACCCTGGGATGTCTGTTGCTGATCAATTCCTCTGTGTGCCATAGAAAAGAACAGGAAACAGTTAAAGGAAAGGCAGTGGGAGGGAATAATGCAAATTCCACTCCAATGGAGAGAGAAAGGAACACTGGGGTGTCTGTTGCTGATCAGTTCCTCTGTGTGCCATAGAAAAGAAACAGTTTTCTTAGGAAACAGTTAAACAGTTTAATGTATTGTCGAAGGCTTTCATGGCCGGAATCACTCAGTTCTTGTGGGTTTTTTCGGGCTATATGGCCATGTTCTAGAGGCATTTCTCCTGACGTTTCGCCTGCATCTATGGCAAGCTTCCTCAGAGGTGAGGTCCTCACCTCTGAGGAAGCTTGCCATAGATGCAGGCGAAACGTCAGGAGAAATGCCTCTAGAACATGGCCATATAGCCCGAAAAAACCCCACAAGAACTGAGTTAAACAGTTTTCTTAGAAAACAGTTAAAGGAAAGGCAGTGGGCGGGGTCATGCAAATTCCACACCAATGGAATGAGAAAGGAACACTGGGATGTCTGTTGCTGATCAATTCCTCTGTTCGCTGTGTGCCATAGAAAAGTACAGGAAACAGTTAAAGGAAAGGCAGTGGGAGGAATCATGCAAATTCCACGCCAATGGAGAGAGAAAGGAACACTGAGGTGTCTGTTGCTGATCAATTCCTCTGTGTGCCATAGAAAAGAACAGGAAACAGTTAAAGGAAAGGCAGGGTCATGCACATTCCATGCCAATGGAGAGAGAAAGGAACATAATAATAATAATAATAATAATAATAATAATAATAATAATAATAAAGTAAAATAATAAATGTCTGTTGCTGATCAATTTCTCTGTTCGCTGTGTGCCATAGAAAAAAACAGGTAAGGGTTAAGGGAGAGGCAGTGGCCAGGGTCATGCAAATTCCACACCAATGGAGAGAGAAAGGAACACTGGGGTGTCTGTTGCTGATCAATTCCTCTATGTGCCATAGAAAAGAACAGGAAAGGGTTAAGGGAGAGGCAGTGGCCAGGGTCATGCAAATTCCATACCAGTGGAGAGAGAAAGGAACACTGGGATGCCTGGGGTGAAGGAAGCCCATCAAATCTAGGATGGAATGGTCCTCATATGAAAGCACAAAACAAGAATACAATGAAACTGTTATTTGTGTTTTCTTGCTCGCCGAAAAGAAGAAGGGATGGAGAAGCCGCGTTCCGCCGGGCGCAGAAACCGCTTTGTGAGGAAACAAAGCCAGGAGACGTAGAAGGGGAGCGGGGGGAGAACGTGTTACACGCATTTAATGTCTAATTAGGAAAAAAAATAAGCGGCAGAAAGTAGTAATGGCCCCCGTCGAACAACAGCGGCGGCTGCAATGGCCCCATTTCAAGGTTGAGTTGCTGAGAATATAATTGAAAGGCGAAAATGAAAATGAAATTGGTGTTATCAAGAAATCGGATTTGGGATGGATTTAAGCGGCTGATGTCGGAAGGGAGGGGGAAGCGCATCCTCGCCGTGCGTCGGAACGAGCGTCGTCTCCGGCCTCGGGATTTCAGGCGTCGTTGCTCCGGAATGGCAGAAAACGCAAACTGGGAAGGGAACCCCAAAGGCCATCTAGCCTGGTCCCTTTGCAGTGAATAATAGGGAGTGTTTTGATGTGTTGTTATGGGATTTCGGCTCTTTGTGGTGAACCATTCGACGGCGAATTCCGTCTCGGCGTTTGTATGTCACATTCGTAAGTGTCAACAGGTGCTGCATAGAATTATGGGAAAAAATAGACCCTGAGCTGGCTTCGGGAAAGGCAGAAGCTGCACATCGCAAGTGCTGAACCTGACTCAGCACATAGAAGATGGCTTTGAAAGGCAGCAGATCACAGGAGCTGTCTTCATAGACCTGTCAGCAGCCTATGATACCGTGAACCACCGCCTCTTCCTGAGAAAAATGTACAATATCACCAAGGACGACCACCTCACCCGCCTCAGAGGAAACTGCTACAAAACAGGAGCTTTTTTGTTGAGTTCCAGGACCAGAGAAGTAAATGGTGGAAACAGAAGAACGGCCTGCCTCGGGGAAGCATGCTTGCTCCATCCAGTAGGTGCTCTTACTGCCCATTACAGCTTGCTCCATCAATGTTCAACATTTCCACAAATGAGCAGCCACTGCCAGAGATTTCCATCTATGCTGACGATCCTGCCATCACCACCCAAGCTTTGAAATGGTTGAGCAGAAGCTCTCTGAAGCTTTAGGTGCTCTTACTGCCTATTACAGGGAAAACAAGCTTGCTCCATTCAAGGTTCAACATCTACACAAATGACCAGCCACTGCCAGATGGGACAGAAAGATTCATCTATGCTGATGATCATGCCATCACCACCCAAACAGGGAGCTTTGAAATGGTTGAGCAGAAGCTCTCCGAAGCTTTAGGTACCCTTACTGCCTATTATAGAGAAAACAAGCTTGCTCCATTCAATGTTCAACATCTACACAAATGACCAGCCACTGCCAGATGGGACAGAAAGATTCATCTATGCTGATGATCCTGCCATCACCACCCAAGGAGGGAGCTTTGAAATGGTTGAACAGAAGCTCTCCGAAGCTCTAGGTGCTCTTACTGCCTATTACAGGGAAAACAAGCTTGCTCCATTCAAGGTTCAACATCTACACAAATGACCAGCAACCGCTAGAAGGGACAGAGAGTTTCATCTATGCTGACGATTGTGCCATCACCGCTCAAACAGGGAACTTTGAAATGGTTGAACAGAAGCTTTCCAAAGCTTTAGGTGCTCTTACTGCCTATTACAGGGAAAGCAAGCTTGCTCCATCAATGTTCAACATCTACACAAATGACCAGCCACCACCAGAAGGGATAGTTTCATCTATGCTGACGATCTTGCTATCACCGCTCAAGGAGGGAGCTTTGAAATGGTTGAACAAAAGCCCTCCAAAGCTTTAGGTGCTCTTACTACCTATTACAGCTTGCTCCATCAATGTTCAAGATTTCCACAAATGACCAGCCACTGCCTAAAGGGACAAAGAGTTTCATCTATGTTGACGATCCTGCCATCACTGCCCAAGCAGGGAACTTTGAAATGGTTGAGCAGAAGCTCTCTGAAGCTTTGGGTGCTCTTACTGCCTATTACAACTTGCTCCATCAATGTTCAACATTTTCACAAATGTTAAACATTTCCACAAATGAGCAGCCACTGCCAGAGATTTTCATCTATGTTGACGATCCTGCTATCACTACCCAAACAGGGAGCTTTGAAATGGTTGAGCAGAAGCTCTCCGAAGCTTTAGGTGCACTTACTGCCTATTACAGAGAAAACGAGCTTGCGCCATCAATGTTCAAAATTTCCACAAATGACCAGCCACTGCTAGAAGGGACAGAGAGTTTCATCTATGCTGACGATCCTGCCATCACCACTCAAGGAGGGAGCTTTGAAATGGTTGAACAGAAGCTCTCCAAAGCTTTAGGTGCTCGTACTGCCTATTACAGCTTGCTCCATCAATGTCCAATATTTCAGAAAATGACCAGACACTACCAGAAGAGACAGAGAGTTTAATCTATGCTGATGATCATACCATCACCACTCAAGGAGGGAGCTTTGAAATGGTTGAGCAGAAGCTCTACGACGCTTTAGGTGCTCTTACTGCCTATTACAGCTTGCTCCATCAATGTTCACCATTTCCACAAATGAACAGCCACCACCAGAATGGATAGAGAGTTTCATCTATGCTGATGATCCTGCCATCACCGCTCAAGGAAGGAGCCTTGAAATGGTTGAGCAGAAGATCTCCAAAGCTTGAGGTGCTCTTACTCCCTATTACATGGAAAACAAGCTTGCTCCATCAATGTTCAACATCTACACAAATGACCAGCCACCGCTAGAAGGGACAGAGAGTTTCATCTATGCTGACGATTGTGCCATCACCACCCAAGGAGGGAACTTTGAAATGGTTGACCTGGAAAGTATCCAAAATGAATACTTTCCATGTCAGTAGGGAAAGAAAGTCTTCTTCTGGCCAAAAGGATGGACTAAATGGATCAAGAGTTCCCTTCCAACCTTATTTTTCTATAACTTACCTTTATAGTTTCTGACTTGCTCTGCAAATCCAGTGCTTAACTTTCAGATTCCAGTTGAAAGCAACAAAGGCGAAACAGATGCCACTCGTATTTTTTTCAACCACCTTTATTCGCGCATCTGAAGATGAACCCAATATATACAGATTGTTTAAAATGTATACAATGTAATAATATACATAAGGTTTAATATATATATTTATAATATATATATATTCACACATTGATACACGGATCCTTTTGCTTTCCTTTGGGAGCAAGGAAGGGAAAAGGAGGAAATAGGATATAAAGCCTGGCCACTCCAGAACCGGCAAGAGCACACCAATTCCTATGGGTTCTTCTTTGAAAACAAAAAGCAAGAATTCGAGGTTTTCTTGCTTCCTAGGAACAAAAAAGGAGTTTGGAATCTGAAAAGGAGTCCTACAAATCCACAAGAGGTTTCGAAGGAGAAGGAGCTTAGAAAACAAGGCCTGCATCCGGCTTCACGGAGGAGCAGAGGAGGTTTGCAAAGAGATATGAAATTAGGGAGCGACGCCATTCCAGAGAGTCCGGTTTCCACCCAAAACGGATACTTTCCAGGTCAGTAGGGAAAGAAAATCCATTCCATGTTTTCCTCAGTGCTGAATTCAAGCCACAACATTGGAGAGCTTTATACTCAAAGATGGGGAAAGATCTGAAAGTTGAAGGAGTCCAGTTTCCCCCCAAAAAAGATACCTTCCATGTCGGTAGGGAAAGGGAATCCACTCCATGTTTTCCTTGCTGTTGAATTTACGTCAGGACCTCAGAGAGCTCTATATCTTGATGTGAATTTAAGCCAGGACCTCGGAGAGCTCTATACTCAAAGATGGGGAAAGATCCAAAAGTGGAAGGAGTCCAGTTTCCCCAAAAAAAGATACCTTCCAGGTCAGTAGGGAAAAGGAATCCAATCCAGGTTTACCTCAGGGCTGAATTCAAGCCACGACATTGGAGAGCTTTATACCCAAAGATGGGGAAAGATCTGAAAGTGGAAGGAGTCAATTTTTCCCAAAAACAGATACCTTCAAGGTCAGTAGGGAAAGGGAATCCACTCCATGTTTTCCTCAGTGCTGAATTCAAGCCATGACCTTGGAGAGCTCTATACTCAAAGATGGGGGGAAATCTGAAAGTGGAAGGAGTCAATTTTCCCCAAAAACAGATACCTTCAAGGTCAGTAGGGAAAGGGAATCCACTCCATGTTTTCCTTGATGTTGAATTTAAGCCAGGACCTCAGAGAGCTCTATATCCTGATGTGAATTTAAGCCAGGACCTCAGAGAGCTCTATACCCAAAGATGGGGGAAGATCCAAAAGTGGAAGGAGTCCATTTCCCCCCAAAAAAGATACCTTCCAGGTCGGTAGGAAAAGGGAATCCACTCCATGTTTTCCTTGATGTTGAATTTAAGCCAGGACCTTGGAGAGCTCTATACCCAAAGATGGGGGGAAATCTGAAAGTGGAAAGAGTCAATTTTCCCCAAAAACAGATACCTTCCAGGTCGGTAGGGAAAGGGAATCCACTCCATGTTTTCCTTGATGTTGAATTTAAGCCAGAACCTCAGAGAGCTCTATATCCTGATGTGAATTTAAGCCAGGACCTCGGAGAGCTCTATATCCAAAGATGGGGGAAGATCCAAAAGTGGAAGGAGTCCATTTTCCCCCAAAAAAGATACCTTCCAGGTCGGTAGGAAAAGGGAATCCACTCCATGTTTTCCTCACCGTTGAATTTAAGCCAGGACCTCAGAGAGCTCTATATCCTGATGTGAATTTAAGCCAGGACCTCGGAGAGCTCTATATCCAAAGATGGAGGAAGATCCAAAAGTGGAAGGAGTCCATTTCCCCCCCAAAAAGATACCTTCCAGGTCGGTAGGAAAAGGGAATCCACTCCATGTTTTCCTTGATATTGAATTTAAGCCAGGACCTCAGAGAGCTCTATATCCTGATGTGAATTTAAGCCAGGACCTTGGAGAGCTCTATACCCAAAGATGGAGGAAGATCTGAAAGTGGAAGGAGCACATTTCCCCCCCCCCCAAAAAAAAGATACCTTCTATGTCAGTAGGGAAAAGGAATCCATTCCATGTTTTCCTCAGGGCTGAATTCAAGCCACGACATTGGAGAGCTCTATACCCAAAGATGGGGAAAGATCTGAAAGCGGAAGGAGTCCAGTTTCCCCCCAAAAAAGATACCTTCCATGTCGGTAGGGAAAGGGAATCCATTCCATGTTTTCCTCACCATTGACTTTAAGCCAGGACCTCAGAGAGCTCTATATCCTGATGTGAATTTAAGCCAGGACCTCGGAGAGCTCTATACCCAAAGATGGAGGAACATCTGAAAGTGGAAAGAGTCCATTTCCCCCCCCCCCCAAAAAAGATACCTTCCATGTCAGTAGGAAAAAGGAATCCACTCCATGTTTTCCTCAGGGCTGAATTCAAGCCATGACCTTGGAGAGCTCTATACCCAAAGATGGGGGGAAATCTGAAAGTGGAAAGAGTCAATTTTCCCCAAAAACAGATACCTTCCAGGTTGGTAGGGAAAGGGAATCCACTCCATGTTTTCCTCGCCGTTGAATTTAAGCCAGGACCTCAGAGAGCTCTATATCTTGATGTGAATTTAAGATAGGACCTCGGAGAGCTCTATACCCAAAGATGGAGGAAGATCTGAAAGCGGAAGGAGTTCATTTCTCCCCCAAAAAAGATACCTTCCATGTCAGTAGGGAAAGGGAATCCACTCCATGTTTTCCTCGCCATTGAATTTAAGCCAGGACCTCAGAAAGCCCTATATCTTGATGTGAATTTAAGCCAGGACCTCGGTGAGCTCTGTACCTAAAGATGGGGGAAGATTCAAAAGTGGAAGGAGTCCATTCCCCCCCCCCCAAAAAAAGATACCTTCCATGTCGGTAGGAAAAGAGAATCCACTCCATGTTTTCCTTGATGTTGAATTTAAGCCAGGACCTCAGAGAGCTCTATATCCTGATGTGAATTTAAGCCAGTACCTTGGAGAGCTCTATACCCAAAGATGGAGGAAGATCTGAAAGTGGAAGGAGCCCATTTCCCCCCCCCCCAAAAAAAAGATACCTTCTATGTCAGTAGGGAAAAGGAATCCATTCCATGTTTTCCTCAGGGCTGAATTCAAGTCAGGACATTGGAGAGCTCTATATCCAAAGATGGGGAAAGATCTGAAAGTGGAAGGAGTCCATTTCCCCCCAAAAAAGATACCTTCCAGGTCGGTAGGAAAAGGGAATCCACTCCATGTTTTCCTTGATGTTGAATTTAAGCCAGGACCTCAGAGAGCTCTATACCCAAAGATGGAGGAAGATCTGAAAGTGGAAGGAGCCCATTCCCCCCCCCCAAAAAAGATACCTTCTATGTCAGTAGGGAAAAGGAATCCATTCCATGTTTTCCTCAGGGCTGAATTCAAGCCAGGACATTGGAGAGCTCTATATCCAAAGATGGGGAAAGATCTGAAAGTGGAAGGAGTCCAGTTTCCCCCCAAAAAGATACTTTCCATGTCAGTAGGGAAAGGGAATCCACTCCATGTTTTCCTCACCGTTGAATTTAAGCCAGGACCTCAGAGAGCTCCATATCCTGATGTGAATTTAAGCCAGGACCTCGGAGAGCTCTATAACCAAAGATGGGGGAAGATCCAAAAGTGGAAGGAGTCCAGTTCCCCCAAAAAGATACCTTCCAGGTCAGTAGGGAAAAGGAATCCATTCCATGTTTTCCTCAGGGCTGAATTCAAGTCAGGACATTGGAGAGCTCTATATCCAAAGATGGGGAAAGATCTGAAAGTGGAAGGAGTCAATTTTCCCCCAAAAAAGATACCTTCCAGGTCGGTAGGAAAAGGGAATCCACTCCATGTTTTCTTTGATGTTGAATTTAAGCCAGGACCTCAGAGAGCTCTATACCCAAAGATGGAGGAAGATCAGAAAGTGGAAGGAGCCCATCCCCCCCCCCCCCCCAAAAAAGATACCTTCTATGTCAGTAGGGAAAAGGAATCCATTCCATGTTTTCCTCAGGGCTGAATTCAAGCCAGGACATTGGAGAGCTCTATATCCAAAGATGGGGAAAGATCTGAAAGTGGAAGGAGTCCAGTTTCCCCCCAAAAAGATACTTTCCATGTCAGTAGGGAAAGGGAATCCACTCCATGTTTTCCTCACCGTTGAATTTAAGCCAGGACCTCAGAGAGCTCCATATCCTGATGTGAATTTAAGCCAGGACCTCGGAGAGCTCTATACCCAAAGATGGGGGAAGATCCAAAAGTGGAAGGAGTCCAGTTTCCCCCAAAAAGATACCTTCCAGGTCAGTAGGGAAAAGGAATCCATTCCATGTTTTCCTCAGGGTTGGATTCAATTCAGGACCTTGGAGATCTCTATATCCAAAGAGGGTGAAAGATCTGAATGTGGAAGGAGTCCATTTCCCCCCAAAAAAGATACCTTCCATGTCAGTAGGGAAAAGGAATCCACTCCATGTTTTCCTCAGGGCTGAATTCAAGTCAGGACCTTGGAGAGCTCTATACCCAAAGATGGAGGAAGATCTGAAAGTTGAAGGAGTCCATTTCCCCCAAAAAAAGATACCTTCCATGTCAGTAGAGAAAAGGAAGACACTCCATGTTTTCCTCAGGGCTGAATTCAAGTCAGGACCTTGGAGAGCTCTGTATCCAAAGAGGGTGAAAGATCTGAAAGTGGAAGGAGTCCATTTCCCCCCAAAAAAGATACCTTCCATGTCAGTAGGGAAAAGGAATCCACTCCCATGTTTTCCTCAGGGCTGAATTCAAGTCAGGACCTTGGAGAGCTCTGTATCCAAAGAGGGTGAAAGATCTGAAAGTGGAAGGAGTCCATTTCCCCCCAAAAAAGATACCTTCCATGTCAGTAGGTAAAGGGAATCCACTCCATGTTTTCCACCAGACTGTGCTGCTCTGCAAAAAGCCTGGCATGGACTCCCTACTCACCTGGAAACAAGGCCTTTGTGTGTTGCAACTGTCCAGACGGGTAGAGGAGGATGGCATATGCTATAGGATCAAAGGCACCTGCCACATGAGCAGGGTGCTGTCTGTCTCGCTGTTGGCTGGCAGCTTCCCACTGGGGTTGACATTGCGGTATCCCCTCCCGCCAGACACCACGGCTAATGAGGAGATCTCCTTCCGGTGGGCCTCCCGGGCACACGGCCGGCTCCGCACCCAGACGTCCGGGTCATCGGCCATTTCGTAGACGGAGCCGTCCTCCTCAGTGTGCTCGGCGGGGGTTCCTGGGCCCGGAGAGGCTTCCCGAATCGAGAGTCGCTGTCCCGGGAGGTGGGTGGTGGAGCGGAGGCGGTACTGCAGGAGGACCCCCTTCTTCCTCGGTCCCCTTGATAAATGGTGGCTCTCGGTCCCCTCGGACCCCTCCGCTTCCTCCTCCGAAGGGGCCTCGGCTGCTGGGTCCTCCTCCTCCTTGTCGCTCTTCAAGATGTCCGGCGCTAAGGTGCTGAGGGCCACCGCCAGGAACTCCACGGGACCACAGTGGCCATTGAGGGAGACCATGCCTTTCCCTGCAGGAAGAGGAAATGGGCTATAGGCACATCAAGGGGATCAATTGTAGAGGCAAGATGGCAAAGCAAGTGTCTGATGCAACAAGAAATGTGTGCAACCAAATCAGCTGAGTCAGAAAGTTACACTGGATAGACTGCATCAGCTGATTCCGAAAATTATACTGGATAGATCACATCAGTTGAGTCAGAAAATGACACTAGATAGACTACTTCAGCTGAGTCAGTAAATTACATTGGATAGATCACATCAATTGCATTGGACAGAAGTCAGCTGATTCAGAAAATTGCACTTGATAGATCACATCAGTTGAGTCAGAAAATTACACTGGATAGACTACATCAGCCGATCCAGAAAATTGTGTTGGATAGAGCACCTCAGCTGAGTCAGTAAATTGCATTGGATAGACCACATCAGCCGATTCAGAAAATTGCACTGGATAGATCACATCAATTGAGTCAGAAAATTACACTGGATAGACAACATCAGCCGATTTAGAAAATTGCATTGGATAGAGCACTTCAGCTGATTCAGAAAATCGCACTGGATAGAACACATCAGTTGAGTAAGTAAATTGCATTGAATAGACCACCTCAGCTGAGTCAGTAAACTGCATTGGATAGACCACATCAGCTGATTCAGAAAATTGCACTGGACAGACCACCTCAGCTGAGTAAGTAAACTGCATTGGATAGACTACATCAGCTGATTCTGAAAATTGCATTGGATAGACCACATCAGCTGAGTATGAAAATTGCATTGGATAGACCACATCAGTTGAGTCAGAAAATTACACTGGATAGAGCACATCAGCTGAGTCTGAAAATTGCATTGGATAGACCACCTCAGCTGAGTCAGTAAATTGCATTGAATAGACCACATCAGTTGAGTCAGAAAATTACACTGGATAGATCACATCAGCTGATTCAGAAAATTGCATTGGATAGACCGCATCAGTTGAGTCAGAAAATTACACTGGATAGACTACATCAGCTGATTCAGAAAATTGCATTGGATAGAGCACATCAGCTGATTCAGAAAATTGCACTGGATAGATCACATCAATTGAGTCAGAAAATTGAACTGGATAGACTACATCAGCCGATTCAGAAAATTACACTGGATAGACTACATCAGCCGATCCAGAAAATTGCATTGGATAGATCACCTCAGCTGAGTCAGTCAATTGCATTGGATAGACCACATCAGCTGATTCAACAAGGGAGCCAATGGCCCTCCTGTGATTGGCTGCGGAGGCTCACCTGTGATTTTGGGGATGCCTTCCAATCGGGGAACGGGGAGCAGGACCAGGATGCCCAAATCGGTGCCAACCCAGAGGAGGCCCTGGCAAATGAGGAGGCTGGTGACACGGACGTTCTTCTGACCTGCGGAAACAGAGGAATCATCGAATTTTACGACGATTTCCGATCTATTCGCACATGCCTTATACGAACTATAGTCCGAAAAAAATCCGATTTTCGCTTACTTCCAGCAAACTGCTTTTGCAACAACAAACGGAGATTTTCGCATAGTTTTCGAACGAAATCTAGGCCTCGGGTTCCCAAAATGTATTGACGGAATGGCGGAGAAGCCTGTCCTCTCGGATCTGATGGCATTTCCATCGATTTCCGGGCCCGGGATTTAATTAGGAGGTCTATCTCGCGCAATTAGCGGAGCCGGGCGATGATGCGGCTGGGAGAAGGGACTCCGGAGGAGGAGGAGAGAAGAAAGGCATCTCTTTCGTGGCTCAATCGACGCGCGGCGGAAAGCTAATGAAAAACCGCAGACCTTTCCTTGTTGATTAGAAAAGTTGTTTCTTCCCCGCTAATAAACACACAGTTTATGGCCCTGGAGGGATAATCGAGGGGGAAACGTGTTAATAGAAATGCAAAGGAGTCCAACGAAGGAGGAGAAGAAGATGAAAAACATTGTGTGATTCAAAGGAACAACGAGAGAAGAGGGTCGGGGCTTTCCGGAGATCTTAGGAAACTGGCTTGTTCAGTAGACTCTCCTCCAGAGTTCCATTTTGGCTTGAAGCCTTAGCATTGAACGGACCTTCGTAACTTCTCAACAGATGGCAGTACTGGTATGAGGAAGGTCCTGGCTTGTGCAGTAGACTCTCCTCTACAGTTCCATTTAGTACTGGTATGCGGCAGGTACTGGCTTGTTCAGTAGACTCTCCTCTACAGTTCCATTTTGGCTTGAAGCCTTAGCATTGAATGGACCTTCGTAACTCCTCAACAGATGGCAGTACTGGTATGAGGCAGGTCCTGGCATATTCAGTAGACTCTCCTCTACAGTTCCATTTAGTACTGGTATGCGGCAGGTACTGGCTTGTTCAGTAGACTCTCCTCTACAGTTCCATTTTGGCTTGAAGCCTTAGCATTGAACGGACCTTCGTAATTCATCAACAGATGACAATACTGGTATTCGGCTGGATTGTTCAGTAGACTCTCCTCTACAGTTCCATTTTGGCTTGAAGCCTTAGCATTGAACAGACCTTCGTAACTGCTCAACAGATGGTGGTACTGGTATGCACCAGGTATTCAGTAGACTCTCCTCTACAGTTCCATTTCGATGGGAAGCCTTAGCATTGAACAGACATACGTAATTCCTCAACAGATGACAGTACTGGTATTCGGCTGGCTTGTTCAGTAGACTCTCCTCTACAGTTCCATTTTGGTTGGCTGCCTTAGCATTGAACGGACCTTCGTAATGCCTCAACTGGTATGCAGCAGGTGCTGGCTTGTTCGGTAGACTCTCCTCTACAGTTCCATTTTGGCAGGAAGCCTTAGCATTGAACGGAGCTTCGTAATTCCTCAACAGATGGCAGTACTGGTATGCGGTAGGTACTGGCTTGTTCAGTAGACTCTCCTCTACAGTTCCATTTTGGCGGGAAGCCTTAGCATTGAACGGACCTTCGTAACTCCTCAACAGATGACAGTACTGGTATTCAGTTGGCTTGTTCAGTAGACTCTCCTCTACAGTTCCATTTTGGCTTGAAGCCTTAGCATTGAACAGACCTTCGTAACTGCTCAACAGATGGCAGTACTAGTATGCATCAGGTACTGGCTTGTTCAGCAGACTCTCCTCTACAGTTTCATTTGGGCTGGAAGCCTTAGCATTGAACGGATCGTCATAACTGCTCAACAGATGGTGGTACTGGTATGCACCAGGTATTCAGTAGACTCTCCTCTACAGTTCCATTTTGGTTGGCTGCGTTAGCATTGAACGGACCTTCATAACGCCTCAACTGGTATGCAGCAGGTGCTGGCTTGTTCGGTAGACTCTCCTCTACAGTTCCATTTTGGCAGGAAGCCTTAACATTGAATGGACCTTTGTAACTCCTCAACAGATGGCAGTACTGGTATGTGGCAGGTACTGGCTTGTTCGGTAGACTCTCCTCTACAGTTCCATTTTGGCTGGATGCCTTAGCATTGAATGGACCTTCGTAACTGCTCAACAGATGGCAGTACTGGTATGCGGCAGGTACTGGCTTGTTCAGTAGACTCTCCTCTACAGTTCCATTTTAGCAGGAAGCCTTAGCATTGAATGGACTTCGTAACTCCTCAACAGATGGCAGTACTGGTATGCAGTAGGTACTGGCTTGTTCAGTAGACTTTCCTCTAGTGCCATCTTGGCTGGAAGCCTTAGTATTGAACAGACCTTCGTAACTCCTCAACAGATGGCAGTACTGGTATGCACCAGGTATTCAGTAGACTCTCCTCTACAGTTCCATTTTGGCAGGAAGCCTTAGCATTGAACGGATCTTTGTAATTCATCAACAGATGACAGTACTGGTATTCGGCTGGCTTGTTCAGTACACTCTCCTCTACAGTTCCATTTAGGCTGGAAGCCTTAGCATTGAATGAACCTTCGTAACTCCTGAACAGATGACAGTACTGGTATGCATCAGGTACTGGCTTGTTCAGTAGACTCTCCTCTACAGTTCCATTTTGGCTGGATACCTTAGCATTGAATGGACATTCGTAACTGCTCAACAGATGACAGTACTGGTATTCAGCTGGCTTGTTCAGTAGACTCTCCTCTACAGTTCCATTTTGGCAGGAAGCCTTAGCATTGAACGGCACTTCGTAACTCCTCAACAGATGGCAGTACTGGTATGCGGCAGGTACTGGCTTGTTCGGTAGACTCACAGATTAAAAACAAAACAAAACAAAACACAGATTTTGCAAACTTGGTAGTTGGTTAAATGTCCTTTGACCAGTATCTGGCCACTTGGAGTGCCTCTGGTGTTGCCGCAAGAAGGTCCTCCATTGTGCATGTGGCAGGGCTCAGGGTACATTGCAGCAGGTGGTCAGTGGTTTGCTCCTCTCCGCACTCGCATGCCGTGGATTCCACCCTGTAGCCCCATTTCTTAAGGTTGGTTCTGCATCTCGTGGTGCCCGAGCGCAGTCTGTTCAGCGCCTTCCAAGTCGCCCAGTCTTCTGTGTGCCCAGGGGGGAGACGCTCATCTGGTATCACCCATGGATTGAGGTGCTGAGTTTGGGCCTGCCACTTTTGGACTCTCGCTTGCTGAGGCGTTCCAGCGAGTGTTTCTGTAGAGCTAAGAAAACTATGTCTTGATTTAAGTCGTTGACGTGCTGGCTGATACCCAAACAGGGGATGAGCTGGAGATGTCTCTGCCTTGGTCCTTTCACTATTGGTTGCTACTTCCCGGCGGATGTCAGGTGGTGCAATACCGGCTAAGCAGTGTAATTTCTTCAGTGGTGTGGGGCGCAGACGGAAAGACCACATGCGCAGTATGGAAGCGCTGTCTTTGTCAAACCAGGCCTCCAAGTCAGCAGTGCCCACAACACTGAAGAGAACAATATCGAGGTTCTAACAGTAGAGCTTAATAACATCACCATCACCTCTGTGTACAAGCCCCCAAATGAAGAGTTCTGCTTCTCCTCCCCTGAGAACTTTGACAGGCACCAAAGGGCGGTAGTAATTGGTGACTTCAACAGCCATAGCCATGTATGGGGCTATGCTCAAGAGGACAGAAATGGAGAGGCTGTCCCCTCCTGGTCTGAACTGCACAAACTAGAACTCATCCATGATAGCAAGCTCCCACTGTCCTACAACAGCGGGAGATGGCACCGAGGTTATAACCCAGATCTCTTATTTATTTATTTATTGACAAGCTGGAATGTGTCCAGAGGAGGGCGACTAAAATGATCAAGGGTCTGGAGAACAAGCCCTATGAGGAGCGGCTTAGGGAACTGGGCATGTTTAGCCTGAAGAAGAGAAGGCTGAGAGGAGATATGATAGCCATGTATAAATATGTGAGAGGAAGCCACAGGGAGGAGGGAGCAAGCTTGTTTTCTGCTTCCTTGGAGACTAGGACGCGGAACAATGGCTTCAAACTACAAGAGAGGAGATTCCATCTGAACATGAGGAAGAACTTCCTGACTGTGAGAGCCGTTCAGCAGTGGAACTCTCTGCCCCGGAGTGTGGTGGAGGCTCCTTCTTTGGAAGCTTTTAAGCAGAGGCTGGATGGCCATTTGTCAGGGGTGATTTGAATGCAATATTCCTGCTTCTTGGCAGAATGGGGTTGGACTGGATGGCCCATGAGGTCTCTTCCAACTCTTTGATTCTATGATTCTATGATTCTATTTATTTGCTTTATTTTTATACCGCATTTTTCAGCCTAATTCGGCGACTCAGTGCGGTTTACAATGCAATTTATATAACAATAACAATTAGTTAAAACACAACATACACGACAGACAATACAAGACAACACAACATAGTCATCAACGCCTCAGTAAAAATCAGATTCCGTTCTCATAATCCTTCTACCATTCCTTTGTTCATTTATACCATCTTCATGAGTTCAGTTGCCTTGTTGACCGAATGCCTGTTCATAGAGCCACGTTTTGACCTTCCTCTGGAACTCCAGCAACGAAGGGGCCTGCCTGATGTCTACGGGTAGGGCATTCCATAGCCGAGGGGCCACCACCGAGAAGGCCCTGTCCCTCGTTCCCGCAAGCCGCGCCTGCGACGCAGGCGGGACCGAGAGCAGGGCCTCCCCGGACGATCTTAACGTCCTCGTCGGTTCATAGGTGGAGATGCGTTCGGAGAGGTAAGCAGGGCCAGAACCGTTTAGGGCTTTATAGGCTAAAGCCAGCACCTTGAATTGTGCCCGGTAGCGGATTGGCAGCCAGTGGAGCTGGCTCAGCAGAGGAGTGGTATGCTCCCTGAGTGCCGCTCCCGTTAGTAACCTGGCCGCCGAGCGCTGGACCATCTTAAGCTTCCGGGCAGTCTTCAAGGGCAACCCCACGTAGAGCGCGTTGCAGTAATCAATCCGGGATGTAACCAGAGCGTGGACTACCATGGCCAAGTCAGACTTCCCAAGGTACGGGCGCAACTGGCGCACAAGTTTGAGTTGTGCAAATGCTCCCCTGGATACCGCCGAAACTTGGGGTTCCAAGCTTAGCGAAGAGTCCAGGATCACACCCAAGCTGCGAACCTGCGTCTTCAGGGGGAGTGTAACCCCGTCTAACACAGGCTGTAACCCTATACCCTTATTTGTGAGCGACAGCATCGTACAGCAATGCACCAAATCAGTGGGACCACCAATCCCAAACACACAGCACCAACCTATAGTATGCCAACTGTTCCCAACTGTTCCCAACTATAGTATGCCAACTGTTCCCAACTAAATCAGGAAGTTTGATTTAAACGAAGATTCAACTTCAGAAAGGCAGATTGGACTAAATTTTCAGACATGTTAGATGACATGATCACATCAGTCACGCCAACCCCTGAGAAATACGAGCACTTTATTGAACTCGTGAAAACTTGTTCACGGGCCTTGATACCGAGAGGCTGCAGAACCCACTACCTCCAGGGCATTACTCCTGAAACAGCTGCCTCGTTGGAAAACTATTACAGGCTCCACAAAGAAGACCCATTTAGTGAGCAAACGCTTCAGGCAGCGCAGAGCATTGTGTCCTCCATCTCTGAAGCCAAGAAAGAACAGTGGATCAAGCTGATCACAGAGGTCGACATGGGCAGGAGCAGCCAGAAGGTGTGGAGGCTGCTGAGAAGGTTGAGCAATGACCCCTCACAAACTAATACTAATGGCGGACGCAATTGCGCAATATGATAAAAAAACCCTCCAAATGGGACAGGAGGAACTTCTGAAGCTTCCCTCTCCCTCTGTTGTTGACTGTTGGTGTGATAAAACAAACAACAACTATATTATATTATATTATTATATATTATATTGTATTATTATAATATTATTATATTATATATTATTATATTATATTATTGTATATTATAATTATCATAATATATTATTATATATTATATTACATATTATATTATATATAATATATATATTATTATTATATTATATTATTATAACATTATTATATTATTGTACATTGTATTATTATATATTATATTATGTTATTATTATATTATTATATTATATATTATTATATTATATTATTGTATATTATAATTATCATAATATATTATTATATATTATATTACATATTATATTATATATATATAATATATATATTATATTATATTATTATAACATTATTATATTATATTATTGTACATTATATTATTATATATTATATTACATATTATATTATATATATATAATATATATATTATTGTATTGTCGAAGGCTTTCATGGCCGGAATCACTCAGTTCTTGTGAGTTTTTTCGGGCTATATGGCCATGTTCTAGAGGCATTTCTCCTGACGTTTCGCCTGCATCTATGACAGGCATCCTCAGAGGTCTGCTGGAGCTGGGGAAAAAGGGGTTTATATATCTGTGGACTGACCAGGGTGAGACAAAAGGCTTTTGTAAGTTGGGCTAGGTGTGAATCTTTTCAACTGACCACCTTGATTAGCATACAATGGGCTGACTGTGCCTGGAGCAAACTCTTAATGAAAGGTGCTTAGATGTCCCTGCCTGTTTTTCTCTCTTGTTTTTATTATTATTATATTATATTATTATAACATTATTATATTATATTATTGTACATTATATTGTTATATATTATATTATTATCATATTATTATATTATATATTATTATATTATATTATTATAATATTATAATATATTGTATTATATATTATATATTATTATTCAGTTCTTGTGGGTTTTTTCGGGCTATATGGCCATGTTCTAGAGGCATTTCTCCTGACGTTTCGCCTGCATCTATGGCAAGCATCCTCAGAGGTGAGGACCTCACCTCTGAGGATGCTTGCCATAGATGCAGGCGAAACGTCAGGAGATAATGCCTCTAGAACATGGCCATATAGCCCGAAAAAACCCACAAGAACTGAGTGATTCCGGCCATGAAAGCCTTCGACAATACATTATATATTATTATATTATATTACGAAAATAATTACGAAATAATTACGAAAACTGGAAAAATTATTTCGATTCTTAATTACTCCTCACACTATTCCAAAATGGCTCAATATCGGATCGTAAGCTAATTTAAATACGAATTAATAACGAATTATGAAATTAACGAACGAAACTGCCCAAGCCTAACTAATACCCATGCCAACATAAAGGCAGACCAGATAGCACACCAACTCTTGAAGAATGGGAAACCCAACTTTGCCACCAAAGTAGGAAAGAAACCAATAGCCAGACAACCAGAGATCGAGAACAACAACCTCCATGAACCCTTTACATCTACTGAATTGGACATGGCTCTCAACAAATGCAAGAATGGCAAAGCAGCTGGCTTGGAAGATCTACGGATGGAGCAAATCAAGAACTTTGGTCCAAAAGCAAGGCGCTGGCTGCTGGAGCTGATGAACAACATAATAATAATACTGTGATTACTATTATTATTATTGCCACTATAATCGTAGATGTTTCCTAGATGTGCCCGTTAGTAACGACTCCCTGGAACAGGTAATATCTCCCCAGGTATGTAGATTATAAAGTCCTTCCTGTATTTAAAATGCTATTTAAATATTGTATTATTATTCAGACTCATTATTATTGCTATCTTTGCAGGGCAGCGGTTGACGGATTCCAGGGCAGCAAGCCTTCAATGACTTCGAACGTGTATTATATTGGTAACGAGCCCAAGCAGCCAATTAAGGAAGTCTGAGTTGATTAAGCTTATGTTTCCGTCGATTAAATCTGCATATATTTGCATATGAAGAGGATGCGGTTTGAAACTAAAATAATCCTCCGATCAGAGGGGAAACTTGTTCCGATCTATATCCAATCGTACACGCACACAGGCCCATTGACAACATATACTGGTATGCGGTAGGTACTGGCTTGTTCAGTAGACTCTCCTCTACAGTTCCATTCAGTACTGGTATGTGGCAGGTACTGGCTTGTTCAGCAGACTCTCCTCTACAGTTCCATTTGGGCTGAAAGCCTTACCATTGAACGGACCTTCGTAACTCTTCAACAGATGGCAGTACTGGTATGCAGCAGGTACTGGCTTGTTCAGCAGACTCTCCTCTATAGTTCCATTTTGACAGGAAGCCTTAGCATTGAACGGACCTTTGTAACTCCTCAACAGATGGCAGTACTGGTATGCGGCAAGTACTGGCTTGTTCAGTAGACGCTCCTCTATAGTTCCATTTTGGCAGGAAGGCTTAGCATTGAGCAGACCTTCGTAACTTCTGAACAGATGGCAGTATTGGTATGTGGCAGGTACTGGCTTGTTTGGTAGACTCCCCTCTACAGTTCCATTTTGGCAGGAAGCCTTAGCATTGAATGGACCTTCATAACTCCTCAACAGATAGCAGTACTGGTATGCATCAGGTACTGGCTTGTTCAGTAGACTCTCCTCTACACTTCCATTTTGCCGGGAAGCCTTAGCATTGAACGGTTGTGTTGTGCAAAGTATGGAACCCTGCACAGACGGTCGATCAATGCGACTTAAAAAACTTGCAGTCATTGAATTCTTGACAGCAGAGTCTCAGTCTGAATAGTCCCAGATCTGTAGTCCTGCCCACAACCTCAAACAACATAGAGTTCAGGGGAAACTGCATACTAAATCATATACAGTAGAGTCTTGCTTATCCAACCATCGCTTATCCGACATTCCGTCTTGCTGACTGCTGATGAGAACAACACTTCTAAAATGGAGTCTCAGTCTGAATAGTCCCAGATCTGTAGTCTTGCCCACAACCTCAAACAACATAGAGTTCAGGGGAAACTGCACACTAAATCATATACAGTAGAGTCTCGCTTATCCAACCATCGCTTATCCGACATTCCGTCTTGCTAACTGCTGATGAGAACAACACTTCTAAAATGGAGTCTCAGTCTGAATAGTCCCAGATCCGGTAATAATAATAATAATAATATTGTTAATATTATTAAGGTTTATTATTATTATTTTTATTGTTGTTGTTATTATTATTATTATTATTATTATTATTATTATTCTGCTTTGAGTTCCTTTTGTGGAAAGAAAAAACAGGGTATAAATAAACATAAACATAAAGATAAAGGAATGTCAGATAAGCGAAGGTTGGATAAGCGAGACTCTACTGTATATGATTTAGTATGCAGTTTTCCCTGGACTCCATGTTGTTTGAGGTTGTGGCAGGACTACAGATCTGGGACTATTCAGACTAAGACTCCATTTTAGAAGTGTTGTTCTCAACAGAACTCAGCAAGACGGAATATCGGATAAGCGAAGGTTGGATAAGTAAGACTCTACTGTAGTAGTAGTAATAATAATAATAATAATAATAATAATAAACCTTAATAAAAATAACAATATTATTATTATTATTATTATTGCTACTACTACTACTACTACTACAGTGGAGTCTTGCTTATCCAACCATCGCTTATCCGACATTCCGTCTTGCTGACTGCTGATGAGAACAACACTTCTAAAATGGAGTCTCAGTCTGAATAGTCCCAGATCTGTAGCCCTGTCCACAACCTCAAACAACATAAAGTTCAGAGAAAACTGCATACTAAATCATATACAGTAGAGTCTTGCTTATCCAACCATCGCTTATCCGACATTCCGTCTTGCTGACTGCTGATGAGAACAACACTTCTAAAATGGAGTCTCAGTCTGAATAGTCCCAGATCCGGTAATAATAATAATAATATTGTTAATATTATTAAGGTTTATTATTATTATTATTATTATTATTATTATTATTATTATTTATTCTGCTTTGAGTTCCTTTTGTGGAAAGAAAAAACAGGGTATAAATAAACATAAACATAAAGATAAAGGAATGTCGGATAAGTGAAGGTTGGATAAGCGAGACTCTACTGTATATGATTTAGTATGCAGTTTTCCTTGAACTCTCTGTTGTTTGAGGTTGTGGGCAGGACTACAGATCTGGGACTATTCAGACTGAAACTGCATTTTAGAAGTGTTGTTCTCATCAGAAGCAGTACAGAAGGACAGAATGTCGGATAAGCGAAAGTTGGATAAGCGAGACTCTACTGTATATGATTTAGTATGCAGTTTTCCCTGGACTCTATGTTATTTGAGGTTGTGGGCAGGACTACAGATCTTAGAAGTGTTGTTCTCATCAGAAGTCAGCAAGATGGAATATCGGATAAGCGAAGGTTGGATAAACAAGACTCTACTGTAGTAGTAGTAGTAGTAATAATAATAATAATAATAATAATAATAATAATAAAAATAAACCATAACAATAATAATAATATTACTACTACTACTACAGTAGAGTCTTGCTTATCCAACCTTCGACTATCTGACATTCCGTCTTGCTGACTGCTGATGAGAACAACACTTCTAAAATGGAGTCTCAGTCTGATCAGTCCCAGATCTGTAGTCCTGCCCACAACCTCAAACAACATGTCCTGCCCACATATACAGTAGAGTCCTGCTTATCCAACTTTTGCTTATCTGACAGTTCAGGGAAAACTGCATACTAAATCATATACAGTAGAGTCTTACTTATCCAACCTTCACTTATCCGACATTCCGTCTTGCTGACTGCTGATGAGAACAACACTTCTAAAATGGAGTCTCGGTCTGAATAGTCCCAGATCCAGTAATAATAATAAAGTTATTATTATTATTATTATTATTATTATTATTATTATTATTATTATTCTGCTTTGAGTTCCTTTTGTGGAAAGAAAAAGCAGGGTATAAATAAACATAAACATAAATATGAAGATAAAGAAACATCGGATAAGCGAAGGTTGGATAAGTGAGATTCTACTGTATATGATTTAGTATGCAGTTTTCCCTGGACTCCATATTGTTTGAGGTTGTGGGCAGGACTACAGATCTGGGACTATTCAGACTGAGACTCCATTTTAAAAGTGTTGTTCTCATCAGAAGCAGTACAGTTTAGAAGTCAGCAGGATGGAATGTCAGATAAGCAAAAGTTGGATAAGCGGAACTCTACTGTATATATGGGCAAGACTACAGACCGTGTGACCAGATCTGGGACTATTCAGACTGAGACTCCATTTTAGAAGTGTTGTTCTCATCAGAAGCAGTACATAAGGACGGAATGTCGGATAAGAGAAGCTCGGATAAGCGAAACTCTACTGTATATGATTTAGTATGCAGTTTTCCCTGGACTCTATGTTGTTTGAGGTTGTGGGCAGGACTGCAGATCTGGGACTATTCAGACTGAGACTCCATTTTAGTAGTGTTGTTCTCATCAGAAGTCAGCAAGAGGCGACAGGCATTAAATACACAGCTTTTGGAGTGTATTTAATGCCTGTCGCCCCTTGATATAAGTAACCTCTAAAAATAAGCCCCATAATTTGTTTTGTCTCCGAAGGAAGAGAAGAAAGACGAGGGAAAAGGGAGAGAGGGAGAACCTAATGGCGAATAAATATTTTACGGCCTCGATTTAACGCTCGCGGTGTCGGAACTCGCCCGGGCCATTTATCTGCGAATATACAAATTTTTTAAAAGGCCGGGTCCCTTCGTTTGGGCGCAAAAGGCTTTATTAATGGCCTGTCTGCTTTAAAAGGACGAGAAAAGCTTGAGCTAAAAGGAGAGAAATGCATTAATACCCAAATACACCAGGCAGGAAGGAAGAAAGGAAGGCGACGATAAATTTCTTAAACGTGCAAGGGAAAAAAAAGAAAGAAAAAAGTTTAACCCACTTTATAAAACTAATGCATTTAAGGGCTAATTACACAATTACTCTGTCTTGCTGCTGGAAGATCTAAAAAGCTGGCAGAGAAGCGGATGAGTCAGAAACGGAGAGATGAATGGAGATTACGTCGACCGGCCCTTTAATATTTTTTTTTGGCTTCGAAATCAAGACAGAGAAAAAGGAACTTTTGCAAGGCTCTCGTTGGGGAAAAGCTGGGATTTTTCCACACTTTTTGTCTCCAAAGAAGGAATAGAAAGGAAGTCCTTCCCATTATTATTATTATTATTATTATTATTATTATTATTATTAGTTATTTCAAAGTCGGTTTGTAATTTAGGACTTACTTTACGCAAAATTCACCCTGAATTTTCTTTGCAGAGTGTAGAAATCAAAATACTTA